>NW_026698339.1:0-44677 GCF_030435755.1 Ochotona princeps
TAATGGAGTTGTTCTCCCACAAGAACCACTCGGCTGATTCTTCTTCAATATGCCCTTCACCAACATGCAGTGTTTTCCTTGATTGAATTAGCTCTCACACCAATATTTGCGTCTAGAGCCTTTGCATTGAGGGCTATCTGAAAACGGCTGTGGCGCTGAAAGTTGCCTGTGAATGTGGAGTTGGTGGCATGTGAAACCCGCATGTGGAGCATTCGTTTGTGTGGGATGCTCTACCAGGTTCATTCCTAGATAATGCACTCGAAGACCACTAAGCATAGAGTGTGAAAACTGAGTTTCCTTGAAGAGCTGCTTGGAAGCCTGATGGTGTGTGAAGTTAGTGAGCCCAATGGAGTTGTTTCTCTCACAAGAACCACTCGGCTGATTCTTCTTCAATATGCCCTTCACCAACATGCAGTGTTTCCTTGATTGAATTAGCTCTCACACCAATATTTGCGTTAGAGCCTTTGCATTGAGGGGTATCTGAAAACGGCTGTGGCGCTGAAGTTGCCTGTGAATGTGGAGTTGGTGGCATGTGAAACGCGCATGTGGAGCATTCGTTTGTGTGGGATGCTCACCAAGCTTCATTTCAGACCTAGGCACTCAACGCACTAAGCATAGAGTGTGAAAACTGAGTTTCCTTGAGAGCTGCTTGGAAGCCTGATGGTGTGTGAAGTTAGTGAGCCCAATGGAGTTGTTCTCCCACAAGAACCACTCGGCTGATTCTTCTTCAATATGCCCTTCACCAACATGCAGTGTTTCCTTGATTGAATTAGCTCTCACACCAATATTTGCGTCTAGAGCCTTTGCATTGAGGGCTATCTGAAAACGTCTGTGGCGCTGAAGTTGCCTGTGAATGTGGAGTTGGTGGCATGTGAAACGCGCATGTGGAGAACTCGTTTGTGTGGGATGCTCTACCAAGCCTTCATTTTAGTCCTATGCTCTCAAAGGTCACTAATCAAAGAGTGTGAAAACTGAGTTTCCTTGAGAGCTGCTTGGAAGCCTGATGGTGTGTGAAGTTAGTGAGCCAAATGGAGTTGTTCTCCCACAAGAACCACTCGGCTGATTCTTCTTCAATATGCCCTTCACCAACATGCAGTGTTTCCTTGATTGAATTAGCTCTCACACCAATATTTGCGTCTAGAGCCTTTGCATTGAGGGCTATCTGAAAACGGCTGTGGCGCTGAAGTTGCCTGTGAATGTGGAGTTGGTGGCATGTGAAACCCGCATGTGGAGCATTCGTTTGTGTGGGATGCTCACCAAGCTTCATTTCAGAACTAGGCACTCAAGGGCACTAAGCATAGAGTGTGAAAACTGAGTTTCCTTGAGAGCTGCTTGGAAGCCTGATGGTGTGTGAAGTTCGTGAGCCAAATGGAGTTGTTCTCCCACAAGAACCACTCGGCTGATTCTTCTTCAATATGCCCTTCACCAGCATGCAGTGTTTCCTTGATTGAATTAGCTCTCACACCATATTTGCGTCTAGAGCCTTTGCATTGAGGGCTATCTGAAAACGGCTGTGGCGCTGAAGTTGCCTGTGAATGTGGAGTTGGTGGCATGTGAAACCCGCATGTGGAGCATTGGTTTGTGTGGATGCTCACAAGCTTCATTTCAGACCTAGGCGCTCAAAGGGCACTAAGCATAGAGTGTGAAAACTGAGTTCCTTGAGAGCTACTTGGAAGCCTGATGGTGTGTGAAGTTAGTGAGCCAAATGGAGTTGTTCTCCCACAAGAACCACTCGGCTGATTCTTCTTCAATATGCCCTTCACCACATGCAGTGTTTCCTTGATTGAAATAGCTCTCACACCAATATTTGCGTCTAGAGCCTTTGCATTGAGGGCTATCTGAAAACGGCTGTGGCGCTGAAGTTGCCTGTGAATGTGGAGTTGGTGGCATGTGAAACCCGCATGTGGAGCATTGGTTTGTGTGGGATGCTCTACCAGGTTCATTCCTAGATAATGCACTCAAAGGGCACTAAGCATAGAGTGTGAAAACTGAGTTTCCTTGAGAGCTGCTTGGAAGCCTGATGGTGTGTGAAGTTAGTGAGCCCAATGGAGTTGTTCTTTCACAAGAACCACTCATCTGATTCTTCTTCAATATGCCCTTCACCAACATGCAGTGTTTCCTTGATTGAAATAGCTCTCACACCAATATTTGCATCTAGAGCCTTTGCATTGAGGGCTATCTGAAAACGGCTGTGGCGCTGAAGTTGCCTGTGAATGTGGAGTGGTGGCATGTGAAACCCGCATGTGGAGCATTCGTTTGTGTGGGATGCTCTACCAGGTTCATTCCTAGATAATGCACTCAAAGGGCACTAAGCATAGAGTGTGAAAACTGAGTTTCCTTGAGAGCTGCTTGGAAGCCTGATGGTGTGTGAAGTTCGTGAGCCCAATGGAGTTGTTCTCCCACAAGAACACTCGGCTGATTCTTCTTCAATATGCCCTTCACCAACATGCAGTTTTTCCTTGATTGAATTAGCTCTCACACCAATATTTGCGTCTAGAGCCTTTGCAATGAGGGCTATCTGAAAACGGCTGTGGCGCTGAAGTTGCCTGTGAATGTGGAGTTGGTGGCATGTGAAACCCGCATGTGGAGCATTCGTTTGTGTGGGATGCTCTACCAGGTTCATTCCTAGATAATGCACTCAAAGGGCACTAAGCATAGAGTGTGAAAACTGAGTTTCCTTGAGAGCTGCTTGGAAGCCTGATGGTGTGTGAAGTTAGTGAGCCCAATGGAGTTGTTCTCCACAAGAACCACTCGGCTGATTCTTCTTCAATATGCTCTTCACCAACATGCAGTGTTTCCTTGATTGAATTAGCTCTCACACCAATATTTGCGTCTAGAGCCTTTGCATTGAGGGCTATCTGAAAACGGCTGTGGCGCTGAATTTGCCTGTGAATGTGGAGTTGGTGGCATGTGAAACCCGCATGTGGAGCATTCGTTTGTGTGGGATGCTCTACCAGGTTCATTCCTAGATAATGCACTCAAAGGGCACTAAGCATAGAGTGTGAAAACTGAGTTCCTTGAGAGCTGCTTGGAAGCCTGATGGTGTGTGAAGTTAGTGAGCCAAATGGAGTTGTTCTCCCACAAGAACCACTCGGCTGATTCTTCTTCAATATGCCCTTCACCAACATGCAGTGTTTCCTTGATTGAATTAGCTCTCACACCAATATTTGCGTCTAGAGCCTTTGCATGAGGGCTATCTGAAAACGGCTGTGGCGCTGAAGTTGCCTGTGAATGTGGAGTTGGTGGCATGTGAAACGCGCATGTGGAGCATTGGTTTGTGTGGGATGCTCTACCAGGTTCATTCCTAGATAATGCACTCAAGGGCACTAAGCATCGAGTGTGAAACTGAGTTTCCTTGAGAGCTGCTTGGAAGCCTGATGGTGTGTGAAGTTAGTGAGCCAAATGGAGTTGTTCTCCCACAAGAACCACTCGGCTGATTCTTCTTCAATATGCCCTTCACCAGCATGCAGTGTTTCCTTGATTGAATTAGCTCTCACACCAATATTTGCGTCTAGAGCCTTTGCATTGAGGGCTATCTGAAAACGGCTGTGGCGCTGAAGTTGCCTGTGAATGTGGAGTTGGTGGCATGTGAAACCCGCATGTGGAGCATTCGTTTGTGTGGGATGCTCACCAAGCTTCATTTCAGACCTAGGCACTCAAAGGGCACTAAGCATAGAGTGTGAAAACTGAGTTTCCTTGAGAGCTGCTTGGAAGCCTGATGGTGTGTGAAGTTAGTGAGCCAAATGGAGTTGTTCTCCCACAAGAACCACTCGGCTGATTCTTCTTCAATATGCCCTTCACCAGCATGCAGTGTTTCCTTGATTGAATTAGCTCTCACACCAATATTTGCGTCTAGAGCCTTTGCATTGAGGGCTATCTGAAAACGTCTGTGGCGCTGAAGTTGCCTGTGAATGTGGAGTTGGTGGCATGTGAAACCCGCATGTGGAGCATTCGTTTGTGTCGGATGCTCTACCAGGTTGATTCCTAGATAATGCACTCAAGGGCACTAAGCATAGAATGTGAAAACTGAGTTTCCTTGAGAGCTGCTTGGAAGCCTGATGGTGTGTGAAGTTCGTGAGCCAAATGGAGTTGTTCTCCCACAAGAACCACTCAGCTGATTCTTCTTCAATATGCCCTTCACCAACATGCAGTGTTTCCTTGATTGAATTAGCTCTCACACCAATATTTGCGTCTAGAGCCTTTGCATTGAGGGCTATCTGAAAACGTTCTGTGGCGCTGAAGTTGCCTGTGAATGTGGAGTTGGTGGCATGTGAAACCCGCATGTGGAGCATTCGTTTGTGTGGGATGCTCACCAAGCTTCATTCAGACCTAGGCACTCAAAGGGCACTAAGCATAGAGTGTGAAAACTGAGTTTCCTTGAGAGCTGCTTGGAAGCCTGATGGTGTGTGAAGTTAGTGAGCCAAATGGAGTTGTTCTCCCACAAGAACCACTCGGCTGATTCTTCTTCATATGCCCTTCACCAACATGCAGTGTTTCCTTGATTGAATTAGCTCTCACACCAATATTTGCGTCTAGAGCCTTTGCATTGAGGGCTATCTGAAAACGGCTGTGGCGCTGAAGTTGCCTGTGAATGTGGAGTTGGTGGCATGTGAAACTCGCATGTGGAGCATTCGTTTGTGTGGGATGCTCTACCAGGTTCATTCCTAGATAATGCACTCAAACGGCACTAAGCATAGAGTGTGAAAACTGAGTTTCCTTGAGAGCTGCTTGGAAGCCTGATGGTGTGTGAAGTTAGTGAGCCCAATGGAGTTGTTCTCCCACAAGAACCACTCGGCTGATTCTTCTTCAATATGCCCCTTCACCAACATGCAGTGTTTCCTTGATTAAATTAGCTCTCACACCAATATTTGCGTCTAGAGCCTTTGCATTGAGGGCTATCTGAAACGGCTGTGGCGCTGAAGTTGCCTGTGAATGTGGAGTTGGTGGCATGTGAAACCCGCATGTGGAGCATTCGTTTGTGTGGGATGCTCACCAAGCATCATTTCAGACCTAGGCACTCAAAGGGCACTAAGCATAGAGTGTGAAAACTGAGTTTTCTTGAGAGCTGCTTGGAAGCCTGATGGTGTGTGAAGTTAGTGAGCCAAATGGAGTTGTTCTCCCACAAGAACCACTCGGCTGATTCTTCTTCCATATGCCCTTCACCAACATGCAGTGTTTCCTGATTGAATTAGCTCTCACACCAATATTTGCGTCTAGAGCCTTTGCATTGAGGGCTATCTGAAACGGCTGTGGCGCTGAAGTTGCCTGTGAATGTGGAGTTGGTGGCATGTGAAACCGCATGTGGAGCATTCGTTTGTGTGGGATGCTCTACCAGGTTCATTCCTAGATAATGCACTCAAAGGGCACTAAGCATAGAATGTGAAAACTGAGTTTCCTTGAGAGCTGCTTGGAAGCCTGATGGTGTGTGAAGTTCGTGAGCCAAATGGAGTTGTTCTCCCACAAGAACCACTCAGCTGATTCTTCTTCAATATGCCCTTCACCAACATGCAGTGTTTCCTTGATTGAATTAGCTCTCACACCAATATTTGCGTCTAGAGCCTTTGCATTGAGGGCTATCTGAAAACGGCTGTGGCGCTGAAGTTGCCTGTGAATGTGGAGTTGGTGGCATGTGAAACCCGCATGTGGAGCCTTCGTTTGTGTGGGATGCTCTACCAGGTTCATTCCTAGATAATGCACTCAAAGGGCACTAAGCATAGAGTGTGAAAACTGAGTTTCCTTGAGAGCTGCTTGGAAGCCTGATGGTGTGTGAAGTTAGTGAGCCAAATGGAGTTGTTCTCCCACAAGAACCACTCTGCTGATTCTTCTTCAATATGCCCTTCACCAACATGCAGTGTTTCCTGATTGAATTAGCTCTCACACCAATATTTGCGTCTAGAGCCTTTGCATTGAGGGCTCTCTGAAAATGGCTGTGGCGCTGAAGTTGCCTGTGAATGTGGAGTTGGTGGCATGTGAAACCCGCATGTGGAGCATTCGTTTGTGTGGGATGCTCTACCAGGTTCATTCCTAGATAATGCACTCAAAGGGCACTAAGCATAGAATGTGAAAACTGAGTTTCCTTGAGAGCTGCTTGGAAGCCTGATGGTGTGTGAAGTACGTGAGCCAAATGGAGTTGTTCTCCCACAAGAACCACTCAGCTGATTCTTCTTCAATATGCTCTTCACCAACATGCAGTGTTTCCTTGATTGAATTAGCTCTCACACCAATATTTGCGTCTAGAGCCTTTGCATTGAGGGCTATCTGAAAACGTCTGTGGCGCTGAAGTTGCCTGTGAATGTGGAGTTGGTGGCATGTGAAACCCGCATGTGGAGAATTCGTTTGTGTGGGATGCTCACCAAGCTTCATTTCAGACCTAGGCACTCAAAGGGCACTAAGCATAGAGTGTGAAAACTGAGTTTCCTTGAGAGCTGCTTGGAAGCCTGATGGTGTGTGAAGTTCGTGAGCCCAATGGAGTTGTTCTCCCACAAGAACCACTCGGCTGATTCTTCTTCAATATGCCCTTCACCAACATGCAGTGTTTCCTTGATTGAATTAGCTCTCACACCAATATTTGCGTCTAGAGCCTTTGCATTGAGGGCTATCTGAAAACGGCTGTGGCGCTGAAGTTGCCTGTGAATGTGGAGTTGGTGGCATGTGAAACCCGCATGTGGAGCATTCGTTTGTGTGGGATGCTCTACCAGGTTCATTCCTAGATAATGCACTCAAAGGGCACTAAGCATAGAATGTGAAAACTGAGTTTCCTTGAGAGCTGCTTGGAAGCCTGATGGTGTGTGAAGTTCGTGAGCCAAATGGAGTTGTTCTCCCACAAGAACCACTCAGCTGATTCTTCTTCAATATGCCCTTCACCAACATGCAGTGTTTCCTTGATTGAATTAGCTCTCACACCAATAATTGCGTCTAGAGCCTTTGCATTGAGGGCTATCTGAAAACGTCTGTGGCGCTGAAGTTGCCTGTGAATGTGGAGTTGGTGGCATGTGAAACCCGCATGTGGAGCCTTCGTTTGTGTGGGATGCTCTACCAGGTTTATTCCTAGATAATGCACTCAAAGGGCACTAAGCATAGAGTGTGAAAACTGAGTTTCCTTGAGAGCTGCTTGGAAGCCTGATGGTGTGTGAAGTTAGTGAGCCAAATGGAGTTGTTCTCCCACAAGAACCACTCGGCTGATTCTTCTTCAATATGCCCTTCACCAACATGCAGTGTTTCCTTGATTGAATTAGCTCTCACACCAATATTTGCGTCTAGAGCCTTTGCATTGAGGGGTATCTGAAAACGGCTGTGGCGCTGAAGTTGCCTGTGAATGTGGAGTTGGTGGCATGTGAAACCCGCATGTGGAGCATTCGTTTGTGTCGGATGCTCTACCAGGTTCATTTCAGACCTAGGCACTCAAAGGGCACTAAGCATCGAGTGTGAAAACTGAGTTTCCTTGAGAGCTGCTTGGAAGCCTGATGGTGTGTGAAGTTAGTGAGCCAAAAGGAGTTGTTCTCCCACAAGAACCACTCGGCTGATGCTTCTTCAATATGCCCTTCACCAACATGCAGTGTTTCCTTGATTGAATTAGCTCTCACACCAATATTTGCGTCTAGAGCCTTTTCATTGGGGGCTATCTGAAAACGGCTGTGGCGCTGAAGTTGCCTGTGAATGTGGAGTTGGTGGCATGTGGAACCCGCATGTGGAGCATTCGATTGTGTGGGATGCTCTATCAGGTTCATTCCTAGATAATGCTCTCAAAGGGCACTAAGCATAGAGTGTGAAAACTGAGTTTCCTTGAGAGCTGCTTGGAAGCCTGATGGTGTGTGAAGTTAGTGAGCCAAATGGAGTTGTTCTCCCACAAGAACCACTCCGCTGATTCTTCTTCAATATGCCCTTCACCAACATGCAGTGTTTCCTTGATTGAATTAGCTCTCACACCAATATTTGCGTCTAGAGCCTTTGCATTGAGGGCTATCTGAAAACGGCTGTGGCGCTGAAGTTGCCTGTGAATGTGGAGTTGGTGGCATGTGAATCCCGCATGTGGAGCATTGGTTTGTGTGGGATGCTCTACCAGGTTCATTCCTAGATAATGCACTCAAAGGGCACTAAGCATAGAGTGTGAAAACTGAGTTTCCTTGAGAGCTGCTTGGAAGCCTGATGGTGTGTGAAGTTAGTGAGCCAAATGGAGTTGTTCTCCCACAAGAACCACTCGGCTGATTCTTCTTCAATATGCCCTTCACCAACATGCAGTGTTTCCTTGATTGAATTAGCTCTCACACCAATATTTGCGTCTAGAGCCTTTGCATTGAGGGCTATCTGAAAACGTCTGTGGCGCTGAAGTTGCCTGTGAATGTGGAGTTGGTGGCATGTGAAACCCGCATGTGGAGCATTGGTTTGTGTGGGATGCTCTACCAGGTTCATTCCTAGAGAATGCACTCAAAGGGCACTAAGCATAGAGTGTGAAAACTGAGTTTCCTTGAGAGCTGCTTGGAAGCCTGATGGTGTGTGAAGTTAGTGAGCCAAATGGAGTTGTTCTCCCACAAGAACCACTCGGCTGATTCGTCTTCAATATGCCCTTCACCAACATGCAGTGTTTCCTTGATTGAATTAGCTCTCACACCAATATTTGCGTCTAGAGCCTTTGCATTGAGGGCTATTTGAAAACGGCTGTGGCGCTGAAGTTGCCTGTGAATGTGGAGTTGGTGGCATGTGAAACCCGCATGTGGAGCATTCGTTTGTGTGGGATGCTCACCAAGCTTCATTTCAGTCCTAGGCACTCAAAGGGCACTAAGCATAGAGTGTGAAAACTGAGTTTCCTTGAGAGCTGCTTGGAAGCCTGATGGTGTGTGAAGTTAGTGAGCCAAATGGAGTTGTTCTCCCACAAGAAATACTCGACTGATCCTTCTTCAATATGCCCTTCACCAACATGCAGTGTTTCCTTGATTGAATTAGCTCTCACACCAATATTTGCGTCTAGAGCCTTTGCATTGAGGGCTATCTGAAAACGGCTGTGGCGCTGAAGTTGCCTGTGAATGTGGAGTTGGTGGCATGTGAAACCCGCATGTGGAGCATTGGTTTGTGTGGGATGCTCACCAAGCATCATTTCAGTACTAGGCTCTCAAAGGGCACTAAGCATAGAGTGTGAAAACTGAGTTTTCTTGAGAGCTGCTTGCAAGCCTGATGGTGTGTGAAGTTAGTGAGCCAAATGGAGTTGTTCTCCCACAAGAACCACTCGGCTGATTCTTCTTCAATATGCCCTTCACCAACATGCAGTGTTTCCTTGATTGAATTAGCTCTCACACCAATATTTGCGTCTAGAGCCTTTGCATTGAGGGCTATCTGAAAACGGCTGTGGCGCTGAAGTTGCCTGTGAATGTGGAGTTGGTGGCATGTGAAACCCGCATGTGGAGCATTGGTTTGTGTGGGATGCTCTACCAGGTTCATTCCTAGATAATGCGCTCAAAGGGCACTAAGCATAGAGTGTGAAAACTGAGTTTCCTTGAGAGCTGCTTGGAAGCCTGATGGTGTGTGAAGTTCGTGAGCCAAATGGAGTTGTTCTCCCACAAGAACCACTCGGCTGATTCTTCTTCAATATGCCCTTCACCAACATGCAGTGTTTCCTTGATTGAATTAGCTCTCACACCAATATTTGTGCCTAGAGCCTTTGCATTGAGGGCTATCTGAAAACGGCTGTGGCGCTAAAGTTGCCTGTGAATGTGGAGTTGGTGGCATGTGAAACCCGCATGTGGAGCATTGGTTTGTGTGGGATGCTCTACCAGGTTCATTCCTAGAGAATGCACTCAAAGGGCACTAAGCATAGAGTGTGAAAACTGAGTTTCCTTGAGAGCTGCTTGGAAGCCTGATGGTGTGTGAAGTTCGTGAGCCAAATGGAGTTGTTCTCCCACAAGAACCACTCGGCTGATTATTCTTCAATATGCCCTTCACCAACATGCAGTGTTTCCTTGATTGAATTAGCTCTCACACCAATATTTGCGTCTAGAGCCTTTGCATTGAGGGCTATTTGAAAACGGCTGTGGCGCTGAAGTTGCCTGTGAATGTGGAGTTGGTGGCATGTGAAACCCGCATGTGGAGCATTCGTTTGTGTGGGATGCTCACCAAGCTTCATTTCAGTCCTAGGCACTCAAAGGGCACTAAGCATAGAGTGTGAAAACTGAGTTTCCTTGAGAGCTGCTTGGAAGCCTGATGGTGTGTGAAGTTAGTGAGCCAAATGGAGTTGTTCTCCCACAAGAAATACTCGACTGATCCTTCTTCAATATGCCCTTCACCAACATGCAGTGTTTCCTTGATTGAATTAGCTCTCACACCAATATTTGCGTCTAGAGCCTTTGCATTGAGGGCTATCTGAAAACGGCTGTGGCGCTGAAGTTGCCTGTGAATGTGGAGTTGGTGGCATGTGAAACCCGCATGTGGAGCATTGGTTTGTGTGGGATGCTCACCAAGCATCATTTCAGTACTAGGCTCTCAAAGGGCACTAAGCATAGAGTGTGAAAACTGAGTTTTCTTGAGAGCTGCTTGCAAGCCTGATGGTGTGTGAAGTTAGTGAGCCAAATGGAGTTGTTCTCCCACAAGAACCACTCGGCTGATTCTTCTTCAATATGCCCTTCACCAACATGCAGTGTTTCCTTGATTGAATTAGCTCTCACACCAATATTTGCGTCTAGAGCCTTTGCATTGAGGGCTATCTGAAAACGGCTGTGGCGCTGAAGTTGCCTGTGAATGTGGAGTTGGTGGCATGTGAAACCCGCATGTGGAGCATTGGTTTGTGTGGGATGCTCTACCAGGTTCATTCCTAGAGAATGCACTCAAAGGGCACTAAGCATAGAGTGTGAAAACTGAGTTTCCTTGAGAGCTGCTTGGAAGCCTGATGGTGTGTGAAGTACGTGAGCCAAATGGAGTTGTTCTCCCACAAGAACCACTAGGCTGATTCGTCTTCAATATGCCCTTCACCAACATGCAGTGTTTCCTTGATTGAATTAGCTCTCACACCACTATTTGCGTCTAGAGCCTTTGCATTGAGGGCTATCTGAAAACGGCTGTGGCGCTGAAGTTGCCTGTGAATGTGGAGTTGGTGGCATGTGAAACCCGCATGTGGAGCATTGGTTTGTGTGGGATGCTCTACCAGGTTCATTCCTAGATAATGCACTCAAAGGGCACTAAGCATAGAGTGTGAAAACTGAGTTTCCTTGAGAGCTGCTTGGAAGCCTGATGGTGTGTGAAGTTAGTGAGCCCAATGGAGTTGTTCTCTCACAAGAACCACTCGGCTGATTCTTCTTCAATATGCCCTTCACCAACATGCAGTGTTTCCTTGATTGAATTAGCTCTCACACCAATATTTGCGTTTAGAGCCTTTGCATTGAGGGGTATCTGAAAACGGCTGTGGCGCTGAAGTTGCCTGTGAATGTGGAGTTGGTGGCATGTGAAACGCGCATGTGGAGCATTCGTTTGTGTGGGATGCTCACCAAGCTTCATTTCAGACCTAGGCACTCAACGGCACTAAGCATAGAGTGTGAAAACTGAGTTTCCTTGAGAGCTGCTTGGAAGCCTGATGGTGTGTGAAGTTAGTGAGCCCAATGGAGTTGTTCTCCCACAAGAACCACTCGGCTGATTCTTCTTCAATATGCCCTTCACCAACATGCAGTGTTTCCTTGATTGAATTAGCTCTCACACCAATATTTGCGTCTAGAGCCTTTGCATTGAGGGCTATCTGAAAACGGCTGTGGCGCTGAAGTTGCCTGTGAATGTGGAGTTGGTGGCATGTGAAACGCGCATGTGGAGAACTCGTTTGTGTGGGATGCTCTACCAAGCTTCATTTTAGTCCTATGCTCTCAAAGGTCACTAATCATAGAGTGTGAAAACTGAGTTTCCTTGAGAGCTGCTTGGAAGCCTGATGGTGTGTGAAGTTAGTGAGCCAAATGGAGTTGTTCTCCCACAAGAACCACTCGGCTGATTCTTCTTCAATATGCCCTTCACCAACATGCAGTGTTTCCTTGATTGAATTAGCTCTCACACCAATATTTGCGTCTAGAGCCTTTGCATTGAGGGCTATCTGAAAACGGCTGTGGCGCTGAAGTTGCCTGTGAATGTGGAGTTGGTGGCATGTGAAACCCGCATGTGGAGCATTCGTTTGTGTGGGATGCTCACCAAGCTTCATTTCAGAACTAGGCACTCAAAGGGCACTAAGCATAGAGTGTGAAAACTGAGTTTCCTTGAGAGCTGCTTGGAAGCCTGATGGTGTGTGAAGTTCGTGAGCCAAATGGAGTTGTTCTCCCACAAGAACCACTCGGCTGATTCTTCTTCAATATGCCCTTCACCAGCATGCAGTGTTTCCTTGATTGAATTAGCTCTCACACCAATATTTGCGTCTAGAGCCTTTGCATTGAGGGCTATCTGAAAACGGCTGTGGCGCTGAAGTTGCCTGTGAATGTGGAGTTGGTGGCATGTGAAACCCGCATGTGGAGCATTGGTTTGTGTGGGATGCTCACCAAGCTTCATTTCAGACCTAGGCGCTCAAAGGGCACTAAGCATAGAGTGTGAAAACTGAGTTTCCTTGAGAGCTACTTGGAAGCCTGATGGTGTGTGAAGTTAGTGAGCCAAATGGAGTTGTTCTCCCACAAGAACCACTCGGCTGATTCTTCTTCAATATGCCCTTCACCAACATGCAGTGTTTCCTTGATTGAAATAGCTCTCACACCAATATTTGCGTCTAGAGCCTTTGCATTGAGGGCTATCTGAAAACGGCTGTGGCGCTGAAGTTGCCTGTGAATGTGGAGTTGGTGGCATGTGAAACCCGCATGTGGAGCATTGGTTTGTGTGGGATGCTCTACCAGGTTCATTCCTAGATAATGCACTCAAAGGGCACTAAGCATAGAGTGTGAAAACTGAGTTTCCTTGAGAGCTGCTTGGAAGCCTGATGGTGTGTGAAGTTAGTGAGCCCAATGGAGTTGTTCTTTCACAAGAACCACTCATCTGATTCTTCTTCAATATGCCCTTCACCAACATGCAGTGTTTCCTTGATTGAAATAGCTCTCACACCAATATTTGCATCTAGAGCCTTTGCATTGAGGGCTATCTGAAAACGGCTGTGGCGCTGAAGTTGCCTGTGAATGTGGAGTTGGTGGCATGTGAAACCCGCATGTGGAGCATTCGTTTGTGTGGGATGCTCTACCAGGTTCATTCCTAGATAATGCACTCAAAGGGCACTAAGCATAGAGTGTGAAAACTGAGTTTCCTTGAGAGCTGCTTGGAAGCCTGATGGTGTGTGAAGTTCGTGAGCCCAATGGAGTTGTTCTCCCACAAGAACCACTCGGCTGATTCTTCTTCAATATGCCCTTCACCAACATGCAGTTTTTCCTTGATTGAATTAGCTCTCACACCAATATTTGCGTCTAGAGCCTTTGCAATGAGGGCTATCTGAAAACGGCTGTGGCGCTGAAGTTGCCTGTGAATGTGGAGTTGGTGGCATGTGAAACCCGCATGTGGAGCATTCGTTTGTGTGGGATGCTCTACCAGGTTCATTCCTAGATAATGCACTCAAAGGGCACTAAGCATAGAGTGTGAAAACTGAGTTTCCTTGAGAGCTGCTTGGAAGCCTGATGGTGTGTGAATTTAGTGAGCCCAATGGAGTTGTTCTCCCACAAGAACCACTCGGCTGATTCTTCTTCAATATGCTCTTCACCAACATGCAGTGTTTCCTTGATTGAATTAGCTCTCACACCAATATTTGCGTCTAGAGCCTTTGCATTGAGGGCTATCTGAAAACGGCTGTGGCGCTGAATTTGCCTGTGAATGTGGAGTTGGTGGCATGTGAAACCCGCATGTGGAGCATTCGTTTGTGTGGGATGCTCTACCAGGTTCATTCCTAGATAATGCACTCAAAGGGCACTAAGCATAGAGTGTGAAAACTGAGTTTCCTTGAGAGCTGCTTGGAAGCCTGATGGTGTGTGAAGTTAGTGAGCCAAATGGAGTTGTTCTCCCACAAGAACCACTCGGCTGATTCTTCTTCAATATGCCCTTCACCAACATGCAGTGTTTCCTTGATTGAATTAGCTCTCACACCAATATTTGCGTCTAGAGCCTTTGCATTGAGGGCTATCTGAAAACGGCTGTGGCGCTGAAGTTGCCTGTGAATGTGGAGTTGGTGGCATGTGAAACGCGCATGTGGAGCATTGGTTTGTGTGGGATGCTCTACCAGGTTCATTCCTAGATAATGCACTCAAAGGGCACTAAGCATCGAGTGTGAAAACTGAGTTTCCTTGAGAGCTGCTTGGAAGCCTGATGGTGTGTGAAGTTAGTGAGCCAAATGGAGTTGTTCTCCCACAAGAACCACTCGGCTGATTCTTCTTCAATATGCCCTTCACCAGCATGCAGTGGTTCCTTGATTGAATTAGCTCTCACACCAATATTTGCGTCTAGAGCCTTTGCATTGAGGGCTATCTGAAAACGGCTGTGGCGCTGAAGTTGCCTGTGAATGTGGAGTTGGTGGCATGTGAAACCCGCATGTGGAGCATTCGTTTGTGTGGGATGCTCACCAAGCTTCATTTCAGACCTAGGCACTCAAAGGGCACTAAGCATAGAGTGTGAAAACTGAGTTTCCTTGAGAGCTGCTTGGAAGCCTGATGGTGTGTGAAGTTAGTGAGCCAAATGGAGTTGTTCTCCCACAAGAACCACTCGGCTGATTCTTCTTCAATATGCCCTTCACCAGCATGCAGTGTTTCCTTGATTGAATTAGCTCTCACACCAATATTTGCGTCTAGAGCCTTTGCATTGAGGGCTATCTGAAAACGTCTGTGGCGCTGAAGTTGCCTGTGAATGTGGAGTTGGTGGCATGTGAAACCCGCATGTGGAGCATTCGTTTGTGTCGGATGCTCTACCAGGTTGATTCCTAGATAATGCACTCAAAGGGCACTAAGCATAGAATGTGAAAACTGAGTTTCCTTGAGAGCTGCTTGGAAGCCTGATGGTGTGTGAAGTTCGTGAGCCAAATGGAGTTGTTCTCCCACAAGAACCACTCAGCTGATTCTTCTTCAATATGCCCTTCACCAACATGCAGTGTTTCCTTGATTGAATTAGCTCTCACACCAATATTTGCGTCTAGAGCCTTTGCATTGAGGGCTATCTGAAAACGTCTGTGGCGCTGAAGTTGCCTGTGAATGTGGAGTTGGTGGCATGTGAAACCCGCATGTGGAGCATTCGTTTGTGTGGGATGCTCACCAAGCTTCATTTCAGACCTAGGCACTCAAAGGGCACTAAGCATAGAGTGTGAAAACTGAGTTTCCTTGAGAGCTGCTTGGAAGCCTGATGGTGTGTGAAGTTAGTGAGCCAAATGGAGTTGTTCTCCCACAAGAACCACTCGGCTGATTCTTCTTCCATATGCCCTTCACCAACATGCAGTGTTTCCTTGATTGAATTAGCTCTCACACCAATATTTGCGTCTAGAGCCTTTGCATTGAGGGCTATCTGAAAACGGCTGTGGCGCTGAAGTTGCCTGTGAATGTGGAGTTGGTGGCATGTGAAACTCGCATGTGGAGCATTCGTTTGTGTGGGATGCTCTACCAGGTTCATTCCTAGATAATGCACTCAAACGGCACTAAGCATAGAGTGTGAAAACTGAGTTTCCTTGAGAGCTGCTTGGAAGCCTGATGGTGTGTGAAGTTAGTGAGCCCAATGGAGTTGTTCTCCCACAAGAACCACTCGGCTGATTCTTCTTCAATATGCCCTTCACCAACATGCAGTGTTTCCTTGATTAAATTAGCTCTCACACCAATATTTGCGTCTAGAGCCTTTGCATTGAGGGCTATCTGAAAACGTCTGTGGCGCTGAAGTTGCCTGTGAATGTGGAGTTGGTGGCATGTGAAACCCGCATGTGGAGCATTCGTTTGTGTGGGATGCTCACCAAGCATCATTTCAGACCTAGGCACTCAAAGGGCACTAAGCATAGAGTGTGAAAACTGAGTTTTCTTGAGAGCTGCTTGGAAGCCTGATGGTGTGTGAAGTTAGTGAGCCAAATGGAGTTGTTCTCCCACAAGAACCACTCGGCTGATTCTTCTTCCATATGCCCTTCACCAACATGCAGTGTTTCCTTGATTGAATTAGCTCTCACACCAATATTTGCGTCTAGAGCCTTTGCATTGAGGGCTATCTGAAAACGGCTGTGGCGCTGAAGTTGCCTGTGAATGTGGAGTTGGTGGCATGTGAAACCCGCATGTGGAGCATTCGTTTGTGTGGGATGCTCTACCAGGTTCATTCCTAGATAATGCACTCAAAGGGCACTAAGCATAGAATGTGAAAACTGAGTTTCCTTGAGAGCTGCTTGGAAGCCTGATGGTGTGTGAAGTTCGTGAGCCAAATGGAGTTGTTCTCCTACAAGAACCACTCAGCTGATTCTTCTTCAATATGCCCTTCACCAACATGCAGTGTTTCCTTGATTGAATTAGCTCTCACACCAATATTTGCGTCTAGAGCCTTTGCATTGAGGGCTATCTGAAAACGTCTGTGGCGCTGAAGTTGCCTGTGAATGTGGAGTTGGTGGCATGTGAAACCCGCATGTGGAGCCTTCGTTTGTGTGGGATGCTCTACCAGGTTCATTCCTAGATAATGCACTCAAAGGGCACTAAGCATAGAGTGTGAAAACTGAGTTTCCTTGAGAGCTGCTTGGAAGCCTGATGGTGTGTGAAGTTAGTGAGCCAAATGGAGTTGTTCTCCCACAAGAACCACTCGGCTGATTCTTCTTCAATATGCCCTTCACCAACATGCAGTGTTTCCTTGATTGAATTAGCTCTCACACCAATATTTGCGTCTAGAGCCTTTGCATTGAGGGCTATCTGAAAATGGCTGTGGCGCTGAAGTTGCCTGTGAATGTGGAGTTGGTGGCATGTGAAACCCGCATGTGGAGCATTCGTTTGTGTGGGATGCTCTACCAGGTTCATTCCTAGATAATGCACTCAAAGGGCACTAAGCATAGAATGTGAAAACTGAGTTTCCTTGAGAGCTGCTTGGAAGCCTGATGGTGTGTGAAGTACGTGAGCCAAATGGAGTTGTTCTCCCACAAGAACCACTCAGCTGATTCTTCTTCAATATGCCCTTCACCAACATGCAGTGTTTCCTTGATTGAATTAGCTCTCACACCAATATTTGCGTCTAGAGCCTTTGCATTGAGGGCTATCTGAAAACGTCTGTGGCGCTGAAGTTGCCTGTGAATGTGGAGTTGGTGGCATGTGAAACCCGCATGTGGAGAATTCGTTTGTGTGGGATGCTCACCAAGCTTCATTTCAGACCTAGGCACTCAAAGGGCACTAAGCATAGAGTGTGAAAACTGAGTTTCCTTGAGAGCTGCTTGGAAGCCTGATGGTGTGTGAAGTTAGTGAGCCCAATGGAGTTGTTCTCCCACAAGAACCACTCGGCTGATTCTTCTTCAATATGCCCTTCACCAACATGCAGTGTTTCCTTGATTGAATTAGCTCTCACACCAATATTTGCGTCTAGAGCCTTTGCATTGAGGGCTATCTGAAAACGTCTGTGGCGCTGAAGTTGCCTGTGAATGTGGAGTTGGTGGCATGTGAAACCCGCATGTGGAGCATTCGTTTGTGTGGGATGCTCTACCAGGTTCATTCCTAGATAATGCACTCAAAGGGCACTAAGCATAGAATGTGAAAACTGAGTTTCCTTGAGAGCTGCTTGGAAGCCTGATGGTGTGTGAAGTTCGTGAGCCAAATGGAGTTGTTCTCCCACAAGAACCACTCAGCTGATTCTTCTTCAATATGCCCTTCACCAACATGCAGTGTTTCCTTGATTGAATTAGCTCTCACACCAATAATTGCGTCTAGAGCCTTTGCATTGAGGGCTATCTGAAAACGTCTGTGGCGCTGAAGTTGCCTGTGAATGTGGAGTTGGTGGCATGTGAAACCCGCATGTGGAGCCTTCGTTTGTGTGGGATGCTCTACCAGGTTTATTCCTAGATAATGCACTCAAAGGGCACTAAGCATAGAGTGTGAAAACTGAGTTTCCTTGAGAGCTGCTTGGAAGCCTGATGGTGTGTGAAGTTAGTGAGCCAAATGGAGTTGTTCTCCCACAAGAACCACTCGGCTGATTCTTCTTCAATATGCCCTTCACCAACATGCAGTGTTTCCTTGATTGAATTAGCTCTCACACCAATATTTGCGTCTAGAGCCTTTGCATTGAGGGGTATCTGAAAACGGCTGTGGCGCTGAAGTTGCCTGTGAATGTGGAGTTGGTGGCATGTGAAACCCGCATGTGGAGCATTCGTTTGTGTCGGATGCTCTACCAGGTTCATTTCAGACCTAGGCACTCAAAGGGCACTAAGCATCGAGTGTGAAAACTGAGTTTCCTTGAGAGCTGCTTGGAAGCCTGATGGTGTGTGAAGTTAGTGAGCCAAAAGGAGTTGTTCTCCCACAAGAACCACTCGGCTGATGCTTCTTCAATATGCCCTTCACCAACATGCAGTGTTTCCTTGATTGAATTAGCTCTCACACCAATATTTGCGTCTAGAGCCTTTTCATTGGGGGCTATCTGAAAACGGCTGTGGCGCTGAAGTTGCCTGTGAATGTGGAGTTGGTGGCATGTGGAACCCGCATGTGGAGCATTCGATTGTGTGGGATGCTCTATCAGGTTCATTCCTAGATAATGCTCTCAAAGGGCACTAAGCATAGAGTGTGAAAACTGAGTTTCCTTGAGAGCTGCTTGGAAGCCTGATGGTGTGTGAAGTTAGTGAGCCAAATGGAGTTGTTCTCCCACAAGAACCACTCCGCTGATTCTTCTTCAATATGCCCTTCACCAACATGCAGTGTTTCCTTGATTGAATTAGCTCTCACACCAATATTTGCGTCTAGAGCCTTTGCATTGAGGGCTATCTGAAAACGGCTGTGGCGCTGAAGTTGCCTGTGAATGTGGAGTTGGTGGCATGTGAATCCCGCATGTGGAGCATTGGTTTGTGTGGGATGCTCTACCAGGTTCATTCCTAGATAATGCACTCAAAGGGCACTAAGCATAGAGTGTGAAAACTGAGTTTGCTTGAGAGCTGCTTGGAAGCCTGATGGTGTGTGAAGTTAGTGAGCCAAATGGAGTTGTTCTCCCACAAGAACCACTCGGCTGATTCTTCTTCAATATGCCCTTCACCAACATGCAGTGTTTCCTTGATTGAATTAGCTCTCACACCAATATTTGCGTCTAGAGCCTTTGCATTGAGGGCTATCTGAAAACGTCTGTGGCGCTGAAGTTGCCTGTGAATGTGGAGTTGGTGGCATGTGAAACCCGCATGTGGAGCATTGGTTTGTGTGGGATGCTCTACCAGGTTCATTCCTAGAGAATGCACTCAAAGGGCACTAAGCATAGAGTGTGAAAACTGAGTTTCCTTGAGAGCTGCTTGGAAGCCTGATGGTGTGTGAAGTTAGTGAGCCAAATGGAGTTGTTCTCCCACAAGAACCACTCGGCTGATTCGTCTTCAATATGCCCTTCACCAACATGCAGTGTTTCCTTGATTGAATTAGCTCTCACACCAATATTTGCGTCTAGAGCCTTTGCATTGAGGGCTATTTGAAAACGGCTGTGGCGCTGAAGTTGCCTGTGAATGTGGAGTTGGTGGCATGTGAAACCCGCATGTGGAGCATTCGTTTGTGTGGGATGCTCACCAAGCTTCATTTCAGTCCTAGGCACTCAAAGGGCACTAAGCCTAGAGTGTGAAAACTGAGTTTCCTTGAGAGCTGCTTGGAAGCCTGATGGTGTGTGAAGTTAGTGAGCCAAATGGAGTTGTTCTCCCACAAGAAATACTCGACTGATCCTTCTTCAATATGCCCTTCACCAACATGCAGTGTTTCCTTGATTGAATTAGCTCTCACACCAATATTTGCGTCTAGAGCCTTTGCATTGAGGGCTATCTGAAAACGGCTGTGGCGCTGAAGTTGCCTGTGAATGTGGAGTTGGTGGCATGTGAAACCCGCATGTGGAGCATTGGTTTGTGTGGGATGCTCACCAAGCATCATTTCAGTACTAGGCTCTCAAAGGGCACTAAGCATAGAGTGTGAAAACTGAGTTTTCTTGAGAGCTGCTTGCAAGCCTGATGGTGTGTGAAGTTAGTGAGCCAAATGGAGTTGTTCTCCCACAAGAACCACTCGGCTGATTCTTCTTCAATATGCCCTTCACCAACATGCAGTGTTTCCTTGATTGAATTAGCTCTCACACCAATATTTGCGTCTAGAGCCTTTGCATTGAGGGCTATCTGAAAACGGCTGTGGCGCTGAAGTTGCCTGTGAATGTGGAGTTGGTGGCATGTGAAACCCGCATGTGGAGCATTGGTTTGTGTGGGATGCTCTACCAGGTTCATTCCTAGATAATGCGCTCAAAGGGCACTAAGCATAGAGTGTGAAAACTGAGTTTCCTTGAGAGCTGCTTGGAAGCCTGATGGTGTGTGAAGTTCGTGAGCCAAATGGAGTTGTTCTCCCACAAGAACCACTCGGCTGATTCTTCTTCAATATGCCCTTCACCAACATGCAGTGTTTCCTTGATTGAATTAGCTCTCACACCAATATTTGTGCCTAGAGCCTTTGCATTGAGGGCTATCTGAAAACGGCTGTGGCGCTAAAGTTGCCTGTGAATGTGGAGTTGGTGGCATGTGAAACCCGCATGTGGAGCATTGGTTTGTGTGGGATGCTCTACCAGGTTCATTCCTAGAGAATGCACTCAAAGGGCACTAAGCATAGAGTGTGAAAACTGAGTTTCCTTGAGAGCTGCTTGGAAGCCTGATGGTGTGTGAAGTTCGTGAGCCAAATGGAGTTGTTCTCCCACAAGAACCACTCGGCTGATTATTCTTCAATATGCCCTTCACCAACATGCAGTGTTTCCTTGATTGAATTAGCTCTCACACCAATATTTGCGTCTAGAGCCTTTGCATTGAGGGCTATTTGAAAACGGCTGTGGCGCTGAAGTTGCCTGTGAATGTGGAGTTGGTGGCATGTGAAACCCGCATGTGGAGCATTCGTTTGTGTGGGATGCTCACCAAGCTTCATTTCAGTCCTAGGCACTCAAAGGGCACTAAGCATAGAGTGTGAAAACTGAGTTTCCTTGAGAGCTGCTTGGAAGCCTGATGGTGTGTGAAGTTCGTGAGCCAAATGGAGTTGTTCTCCCACAAGAACCACTCGGCTGATTCTTCTTCAATATGCCCTTCACCAACATGCAGTGTTTCCTTGATTGAATTAGCTCTCACACCAATATTTGTGCCTAGAGCCTTTGCATTGAGGGCTATCTGAAAACGGCTGTGGCGCTAAAGTTGCCTGTGAATGTGGAGTTGGTGGCATGTGAAACCCGCATGTGGAGCATTGGTTTGTGTGGGATGCTCTACCAGGTTCATTCCTAGAGAATGCACTCAAAGGGCACTAAGCATAGAGTGTGAAAACTGAGTTTCCTTGAGAGCTGCTTGGAAGCCTGATGGTGTGTGAAGTTCGTGAGCCAAATGGAGTTGTTCTCCCACAAGAACCACTCGGCTGATTATTCTTCAATATGCCCTTCACCAACATGCAGTGTTTCCTTGATTGAATTAGCTCTCACACCAATATTTGCGTCTAGAGCCTTTGCATTGAGGGCTATTTGAAAACGGCTGTGGCGCTGAAGTTGCCTGTGAATGTGGAGTTGGTGGCATGTGAAACCCGCATGTGGAGCATTCGTTTGTGTGGGATGCTCACCAAGCTTCATTTCAGTCCTAGGCACTCAAAGGGCACTAAGCATAGAGTGTGAAAACTGAGTTTCCTTGAGAGCTGCTTGGAAGCCTGATGGTGTGTGAAGTTAGTGAGCCAAATGGAGTTGTTCTCCCACAAGAAATACTCGACTGATCCTTCTTCAATATGCCCTTCACCAACATGCAGTGTTTCCTTGATTGAATTAGCTCTCACACCAATATTTGCGTCTAGAGCCTTTGCATTGAGGGCTATCTGAAAACGGCTGTGGCGCTGAAGTTGCCTGTGAATGTGGAGTTGGTGGCATGTGAAACCCGCATGTGGAGCATTGGTTTGTGTGGGATGCTCACCAAGCATCATTTCAGTACTAGGCTCTCAAAGGGCACTAAGCATAGAGTGTGAAAACTGAGTTTTCTTGAGAGCTGCTTGCAAGCCTGATGGTGTGTGAAGTTAGTGAGCCAAATGGAGTTGTTCTCCCACAAGAACCACTCGGCTGATTCTTCTTCAATATGCCCTTCACCAACATGCAGTGTTTCCTTGATTGAATTAGCTCTCACACCAATATTTGCGTCTAGAGCCTTTGCATTGAGGGCTATCTGAAAACGGCTGTGGCGCTGAAGTTGCCTGTGAATGTGGAGTTGGTGGCATGTGAAACCCGCATGTGGAGCATTGGTTTGTGTGGGATGCTCTACCAGGTTCATTCCTAGAGAATGCACTCAAAGGGCACTAAGCATAGAGTGTGAAAACTGAGTTTCCTTGAGAGCTGCTTGGAAGCCTGATGGTGTGTGAAGTACGTGAGCCAAATGGAGTTGTTCTCCCACAAGAACCACTAGGCTGATTCGTCTTCAATATGCCCTTCACCAACATGCAGTGTTTCCTTGATTGAATTAGCTCTCACACCAATATTTGCGTCTAGAGCCTTTGCATTGAGGGCTATCTGAAAACGGCTGTGGCGCTGAAGTTGCCTGTGAATGTGGAGTTGGTGGCATGTGAAACCCGCATGTGGAGCATTGGTTTGTGTGGGATGCTCTACCAGGTTCATTCCTAGATAATGCACTCAAAGGGCACTAAGCATAGAGTGTGAAAACTGAGTTTCCTTGAGAGCTGCTTGGAAGCCTGATGGTGTGTGAAGTTAGTGAGCCAAATGGAGTTGTTCTCCCACAAGAACCACTCGGCTGATTCTTCTTCAATATGCCCTTCACTAACATGCAGTGTTTCCTTGATTGAATTAGCTCTCACACCAATATTTGCGTCTAGAGCCTTTGCATTGAAGGCTATCTGAAAACGGCTGTGGCGCTGAAGTTGCCTGTGAATGTGGAGTTGGTGGCATGTGAAACCCCCATGTGGAGCATTCGTTTGTGTCGGATGCTCACCAAGCATCATTTCAGTACTAGGCTCTCAAAGGGCACTAAGCATAGAGTGTGAAAACTGAGTTTCCTTGAGAGCTGCTTGGAAGCCTGATGGTGTGTGAAGTTAGTGAGCCAAATGGAGTTGTTCTCCCACAAGAACCACTCGGCTGATTCTTCTTCAATATGCCCTTCACCAACATGCAGTGTTTCCTTGATTGAATTAGCTCTCACACCAATATTTGCGTCTAGAGCCTTTGCATTGAGGGCTATCTGAAAACGGCTGTGGCGCTGAAGTTGCCTGTGAATGTGGAGTTGGTGGCATGTGAAACCCATATGTGGAGCATTCGTTTGTGTGGGATGCTCACCAAGCTTCATTTCAGTCCTAGGCTCTCAAAGGGCACTAAGCATAGAGTGTGAAAACTGAGTTTGCTTGAGAGCTGCTTGGAAGCCTGATGGTGTGTGAAGTTAGTGAGCCAAATGGAGTTGTTCTCACACAAGAACCACTCGGCTGATTCTTCTACAATATGCCCTTCACCAACATGCAGTGTTTCCTTGATTGAATTAGCTCTCACACCAATATTTGCGTCTAGAGCCTTTGCATTGAGGGCTATCTGAAAACGGCTGTGGCGCTGAAGTTGCCTGTGAATGTGGAGTTGGTGGCATGTGAAACCCGCATGTGGAGCATTGGTTTGTGTGGGATGCTCTACCAGGTTCATTCCTAGATAATGCGCTCAAAGGGCACTAAGCATAGAGTGTGAAAACTGAGTTTCCTTGAGAGCTGCTTGGAAGCCTGATGGTGTGTGAAGTTCGTGAGCCAAATGGAGTTGTTCTCCCACAAGAACCACTCGGCTGATTCTTCTTCAATATGCCCTTCACCAACATGCAGTGTTTCCTTGATTGAATTAGCTCTCACACCAATATTTGTGCCTAGAGCCTTTGCATTGAGGGCTATCTGAAAACGGCTGTGGCGCTAAAGTTGCCTGTGAATGTGGAGTTGGTGGCATGTGAAACCCGCATGTGGAGCATTGGTTTGTGTGGGATGCTCTACCAGGTTCATTCCTAGAGAATGCACTCAAAGGGCACTAAGCATAGAGTGTGAAAACTGAGTTTCCTTGAGAGCTGCTTGGAAGCCTGATGGTGTGTGAAGTTCGTGAGCCAAATGGAGTTGTTCTCCCACAAGAACCACTCGGCTGATTCTTCTTCAATATGCCCTTCACCAACATGCAGTGTTTCCTTGATTGAATTAGCTCTCACACCAATATTTGCGTCTAGAGCCTTTGCATTGAGGGCTATTTGAAAACGGCTGTGGCGCTGAAGTTGCCTGTGAATGTGGAGTTGGTGGCATGTGAAACCCGCATGTGGAGCATTCGTTTGTGTGGGATGCTCACCAAGCTTCATTTCAGTCCTAGGCACTCAAAGGGCACTAAGCATAGAGTGTGAAAACTGAGTTTCCTTGAGAGCTGCTTGGAAGCCTGATGGTGTGTGAAGTTAGTGAGCCAAATGGAGTTGTTCTCCCACAAGAAATACTCGACTGATCCTTCTTCAATATGCCCTTCACCAACATGCAGTGTTTCCTTGATTGAATTAGCTCTCACACCAATATTTGCGTCTAGAGCCTTTGCATTGAGGGCTATCTGAAAACGGCTGTGGCGCTGAAGTTGCCTGTGAATGTGGAGTTGGTGGCATGTGAAACCCGCATGTGGAGCATTGGTTTGTGTGGGATGCTCACCAAGCATCATTTCAGTACTAGGCTCTCAAAGGGCACTAAGCATAGAGTGTGAAAACTGAGTTTTCTTGAGAGCTGCTTGCAAGCCTGATGGTGTGTGATGTTAGTGAGCCAAATGGAGTTGTTCTCCCACAAGAACCACTCGGCTGATTCTTCTTCAATATGCCCTTCACCAACATGCAGTGTTTCCTTGATTGAATTAGCTCTCACACCAATATTTGCGTCTAGAGCCTTTGCATTGAGGGCTATCTGAAAACGGCTGTGGCGCTGAAGTTGCCTGTGAATGTGGAGTTGGTGGCATGTGAAACCCGCATGTGGAGCATTGGTTTGTGTGGGATGCTCTACCAGGTTCATTCCTAGATAATGCACTCAAAGGGCACTAAGCATAGAGTGTGAAAACTGAGTTTCCTTGAGAGCTGCTTGGAAGCCTGATGGTGTGTGAAGTTCGTGAGCCAAATGGAGTTGTTCTCCCACAAGAACCACTCGGCTGATTCTTCTTCAATATGCCCTTCACCAACATGCAGTGTTTCCTTGATTGAATTAGCTCTCACACCAATATTTGCGTCTAGAGCCTTTGCATTGAGGGCTATCTGAAAACGGCTGTGGCGCTGAAGTTGCCTGTGAATGTGGAGTTGGTGGCATGTGAAACCCGCATGTGGAGCATTGGTTTGTGTGGGATGCTCTACCAGGTTCATTCCTAGAGAATGCACTCAAAGGGCACTAAGCATAGAGTGTGAAAACTGAGTTTCCTTGAGAGCTGCTTGGAAGCCTGATGGTGTGTGAAGTACGTGAGCCAAATGGAGTTGTTCTCCCACAAGAACCACTAGGCTGATTCGTCTTCAATATGCCCTTCACCAACATGCAGTGTTTCCTTGATTGAATTAGCTCTCACACCAATATTTGCGTCTAGAGCCTTTGCATTGAGGGCTATCTGAAAACGTCTGTGGCGCTGAAGTTGCCTGTGAATGTGGAGTTGGTGGCATGTGAAACCCGCATGTGGAGCATTGGTTTGTGTGGGATGCTCTACCAGGTTCATTCCTAGATAATGCACTCAAAGGGCACTAAGCATAGAGTGTGAAAACTGAGTTTCCTTGAGAGCTGCTTGGAAGCCTGATGGTGTGTGAAGTTAGTGAGCCAAATGGAGTTGTTCTCCCACAAGAACCACTCGGCTGATTCTTCTTCAATATGCCCTTCACTAACATGCAGTGTTTCCTTGATTGAATTAGCTCTCACACCAATATTTGCGTCTAGAGCCTTTGCATTGAAGGCTATCTGAAAACGGCTGTGGCGCTGAAGTTGCCTGTGAATGTGGAGTTGGTGGCATGTGAAACCCCCATGTGGAGCATTCGTTTGTGTCGGATGCTCACCAAGCATCATTTCAGTACTAGGCTCTCAAAGGGCACTAAGCATAGAGTGTGAAAACTGAGTTTCCTTGAGAGCTGCTTGGAAGCCTGATGGTGTGTGAAGTTAGTGAGCCCAATGGAGTTGTTCTCCCACAAGAACCACTCGGCTGATTCTTCTTCAATATGCCCTTCACCAACATGCAGTGTTTCCTTGATTGAATTAGCTCTCACACCAATATTTGCGTCTAGAGCCTTTGCATTGAGGGCTATCTGAAAACGGCTGTGGCGCTGAAGTTGCCTGTGAATGTGGAGTTGGTGGCATGTGAAACCCATATGTGGAGCATTCGTTTGTGTGGGATGCTCACCAAGCTTCATTTCAGTCCTAGGCTCTCAAAGGGCACTAAGCATAGAGTGTGAAAACTGAGTTTGCTTGAGAGCTGCTTGGAAGCCTGATGGTGTGTGAAGTTAGTGAGCCAAATGGAGTTGTTCTCACACAAGAACCACTCGGCTGATTCTTCTTCAATATGCCCTTCACCAACATGCAGTGTTTCCTTGATTGAATTAGCTCTCACACCAATATTTGCGTCTAGAGCCTTTGCATTGAGGGCTATCTGAAAACGGCTGTGGCGCTGAAGTTGCCTGTGAATGTGGAGTTGGTGGCATGTGAAACCCGCATGTGGAGCATTGGTTTGTGTGGGATGCTCTACCAGGTTCATTCCTAGATAATGCGCTCAAAGGGCACTAAGCATAGAGTGTGAAAACTGAGTTTGCTTGAGAGCTGCTTGGAAGCCTGATGGTGTGTGAAGTTAGTGAGCCAAATGGAGTTGTTCTCCCACAAGAACCACTCGGCTGATTATTCTTCAATATGCCCTTCACCAACATGCAGTGTTTCCTTGATTGAATTAGCTCTCACACCAATATTTGCGTCTAGAGCCTTTGCATTGAGGGCTATCTGAAAACGGCTGTGGCGCTGAAGTTGCCTGTGAATGTGGAGTTGGTGGCATGTGAAACCCGCATGTGGAGCATTGGTTTGTGTGGGATGCTCTACCAGGTTCATTCCTAGAGAATGCACTCAAAGGGCACTAAGCATAGAGTGTGAAAACTGAGTTTCCTTGAGAGCTGCTTGGAAGCCTGATTGTGTGTGAAGTTAGTGAGCCAAATGGAGTTGTTCTCCCACAAGAACCACTAGGCTGATTCGTCTTCAATATGCCCTTCACCAACATGCAGTGTTTCCTTGATTGAATTAGCTCCCACACCAATATTTGCGTCTAGAGCCTTTGCATTGGGGGCTATCTGAAAACGGCTGTGGCGCTGAAGTTGCCTGTGAATGTGGAGTTGGTGGCATGTGAAACCCGCATGTGGAGCATTGGTTTGTGTGGGATGCTCACCAAGCATCATTTCAGTACTAGGCTCTCAAAGGGCACTAAGCATAGAGTGTGAAAACTGAGTTTTCTTGAGAGCTGCTTGCAAGTCTGATGGTGTGTGAAGTTAGTGAGCCAAATGGAGTTGTTCTCCCACAAGAACCACTCGGCTGATTCTTCTTCAATATGCCCTTCACCAACATGCAGTGTTTCCTTGATTGAATTAGCTCTCACACCAATATTTGCGTCTAGAGCCTTTGCATTGAGGGCTATCTGAAAACGGCTGTGGCGCTGAAGTTGCCTGTGAATGTGGAGTTGGTGGCATGTGAAACCCGCATGTGGAGCATTGGTTTGTGTGGGATGCTCTACCAGGTTCATTCCTAGATAATGCGCTCAAAGGGCACTAAGCATAGAGTGTGAAAACTGAGTTTGCTTGAGAGCTGCTTGGAAGCCTGATGGTGTGTGAAGTTAGTGAGCCAAATGGAGTTGTTCTCCCACAAGAACCACTCGGCTGATTCTTCTTCAATATGCCCTTCACCAACATGCAGTGTTTCCTTGATTGAATTAGCTCTCACACCAATATTTGCGTCTAGAGCCTTTGCTTTGAGGGCTATCTGAAAACGGCTGTGGCGCTGAAGTTGCCTGTGAATGTGGAGTTGGTGGCATGTGAAACCCGCATGTGGAGCATTGGTTTGTGTGGGATGCTCTACCAGGTTCATTCCTAGAGAATGCACTCAAAGGGCACTAAGCATAGAGTGTGAAAACTGAGTTTCCTTGAGAGCTGCTTGGAAGCCTGATGGTGTGTGAAGTTAGTGAGCCAAATGGAGTTGTTCTCCCACAAGAACCACTAGGCTGATTCGCCTTCAATATGCCCTTCACCAACATGCAGTGTTTCCTTGATTGAATTAGCTCCCACACCAATATTTGCGTCTAGAGCCTTTGCATTGGGGGCTATCTGAAAACGGCTGTGGCGCTGAAGTTGCCTGTGAATGTGGAGTTGGTGGCATGTGAAACCCGCATGTGGAGCATTGGTTTGTGTGGGATGCTCACCAAGCATCATTTCAGTACTGGGCACTCGAAGAGTACTAAGCATAGAGTGTGAAAACTGAGTTTCCTTGAGAGCTGCTTGGAAGCCTGATGGTGTGTGAAGTTAGTGAGCCAAATGGAGTTGTTCTCCCACAAGAACCACTCGGCTGATTCTTCTTCAATATGCCCTTCCCTAACATTCAATGTTTCCTTGATTGAATTAGCTCTCACAACAATATTTGCGTCTAGAGCCTTTGCATTGAGGGCTATCTGAAAAGGGCTGTGGCGCTGAAGTTGCCTGTGAATGTGGAGTTGGTGGCATGTGGAACCCGCATGTGGAGCATTTGATTGTGTGGGATGCTCTACCAGGTTGATTCATAGATAATGCACTCAAAGGGCACTAAGCATAGAGTGTGAAAACTGAGTTTCCTTGAGAGCTGCTTGGAAGCCTGATGGTGTGTGAAGTTCGTGAGCCAAATGGAGTTGTTCTCCCACAAGAACCACTCGGCTGATTCTTCTTCAATATGCCCTTCACCAACATGCAGTGTTTCCTTGATTGAATTAGCTCTCACACCAATATTTGCGTCTAGAGCCTTTGCTTTGAGGGCTATCTGAAAACGGCTGTGGCGCTGAAGTTGCCTGTGAATGTGGAGTTGGTGGCATGTGAAACCCGCATGTGGAGCATTGGTTTGTGTGGGATGCTCTACCAGGTTCATTCCTAGAGAATGCACTCAAAGGGCACTAAGCATAGAGTGTGAAAACTGAGTTTCCTTGAGAGCTGCTTGGAAGCCTGATGGTGTGTGAAGTTAGTGAGCCAAATGGAGTTGTTCTCCCACAAGAACCACTAGGCTGATTCGCCTTCAATATGCCCTTCACCAACATGCAGTGTTTCCTTGATTGAATTAGCTCCCACACCAATATTTGCGTCTAGAGCCTTTGCATTGGGGGCTATCTGAAAACGGCTGTGGCGCTGAAGTTGCCTGTGAATGTGGAGTTGGTGGCATGTGAAACCCGCATGTGGAGCATTGGTTTGTGTGGGATGCTCTACCAGGTTCATTCCTAGAGAATGCACTCAAAGGGCACTAAGCATAGAGTGTGAAAACTGAGTTTCCTTGAGAGCTGCTTGGAAGCCTGATGGTGTGTGAAGTTAGTGAGCCAAATGGAGTTGTTCTCCCACAAGAACCACTCGGCTGATTCGTCTTCAATATGCCCTTCACCAACATGCAGTGTTTCCTTGATTGAATTAGCTCTCACACCAATATTTGCGTCTAGAGCCTTTGCATTGAGGGCTATTTGAAAACGGCTGTGGCGCTGAAGTTGCCTGTGAATGTGGAGTTGGTGGCATGTGAAACCCGCATGTGGAGCATTCGTTTGTGTGGGATGCTCACCAAGCTTCATTTCAGTCCTAGGCACTCAAAGGCCACTAAGCATAGAGTGTGAAAACTGAGTTTCCTTGAGAGCTGCTTGGAAGCCTGATGGTGTGTGAAGTTAGTGAGCCAAATGGAGTTGTTCTCCCACAAGAAATACTCGACTGATCCTTCTTCAATATGCCCTTCACCAACATGCAGTGTTTCCTTGATTGAATTAGCTCTCACACCAATATTTGCGTCTAGAGCCTTTGCATTGAGGGCTATCTGAAAACGGCTGTGGCGCTGAAGTTGCCTGTGAATGTGGAGTTGGTGGCATGTGAAACCCGCATGTGGAGCATTGGTTTGTGTGGGATGCTCACCAAGCATCATTTCAGTACTAGGCTCTCAAAGGGCACTAAGCATAGAGTGTGAAAACTGAGTTTTCTTGAGAGCTGCTTGCAAGCCTGATGGTGTGTGAAGTTAGTGAGCCAAATGGAGTTGTTCTCCCACAAGAACCACTCGGCTGATTCTTCTTCAATATGCCCTTCAGCAACATGCAGTGTTTCCTTGATTGAATTAGCTCTCACACCAATATTTGCGTCTAGAGCCTTTGCATTGAGGGCTATCTGAAAACGGCTGTGGCGCTGAAGTTGCCTGTGAATGTGGAGTTGGTGGCATGTGAAACCCGCATGTGGAGCATTGGTTTGTGTGGGATGCTCTACCAGGTTCATTCCTAGATAATGCGCTCAAAGGGCACTAAGCATAGAGTGTGAAAACTGAGTTTGCTTGAGAGCTGCTTGGAAGCCTGATGGTGTGTGAAATTCGTGAGCCAAATGGAGTTGTTCTCCCACAAGAACCACTCGGCTGATTCTTCTTCAATATGCCCTTCACCAACATGCAGTGTTTCCTTGATTGAATTAGCTCTCACACCAATATTTGCGTCTAGAGCCTTTGCATTGAGGGCTATCTGAAAACGGCTGTGGCGCTGAAGTTGCCTGTGAATGTGGAGTTGGTGGCATGTGAAACCCGCATGTGGAGCATTGGTTTGTGTGGGATGCTCTACCAGGTTCATTCCTAGATAATGCACTCAAAGGGCACTAAGCATAGAGTGTGAAAACTGAGTTTCCTTGAGAGCTGCTTGGAAGCCTGATGGTGTGTGAAGTTAGTGAGCCAAATGGAGTTGTTCTCCCACAAGAACCACTAGGCTGATTCGTCTTCAATATGCCCTTCACCAACATGCAGTGTTTCCTTGATTGAATTAGCTCCCACACCAATATTTGCGTCTAGAGCCTTTGCATTGAGGGCTATCTGAAAAGGGCTGTGGCGCTGAAGTTGCCTGTGAATGTGGAGTTGGTGGCATGTGAAACCCGCATGTGGAGCATTCGTTTGTGTCGGATGCTCTACCAGGTTCATTCCTAGATAATGCACTCAAAGGGCACTAAGCATAGAGTGTGAAAACTGAGTTTCCTTGAGAGCTGCTTGGAAGCCTGATGGTGTGTGAAGTTAGTGAGCCAAATGGAGTTGTTCTCCCACAAGAACCACTCGGCTGATTCTTCTTCAATATGCCCTTCACTAACATGCAGTGTTTCCTTGATTGAATTAGCTCTCACACCAATATTTGCGTCTAGAGCCTTTGCATTGAAGGCTATCTGAAAACGGCTGTGGCGCTGAAGTTGCCTGTGAATGTGGAGTTGGTGGCATGTGAAACCCCCATGTGGAGCATTGGTTTGTGTGCCATGCTCACCAAGCTTCATTTCAGTCCTAGGCACTCAAAGGGCACTAAGCATAGAGTGTGAAAACTGAGTTTCCTTGAGAGCTGCTTGGAAGCCTGATGGTGTGTGAAGTTAGTGAGGCCAATGGAGTTGTTCTCCCACAAGAACCACTCGGTTGATTCTTCTTCAATATGCCCTTCACCAACATGCAGTGTTTCCTTGATTGAATTAGCTCTCACACCAATATTTGCGTCTAGAGCCTTTGCATTGAGGGCTATCTGAAAACGGCTGTGGCGCTGAAGTTGCCTGTGAATGTGGAGTTGGTGGCATGTGAAACCCACATGTGGAGCATTGGTTTGTGTGGGATGCTCACCAAGCTTCATTTTAGTCCTATGCTCTCAAAGGGCACTAAGCATAGAGTGTGAAAACTGAGTTTGCTTGAGAGCTGCTTGGAAGTCTGATGGTGTGTGAAGTTAGTGAGCCAAATGGAGTTGTTCTCCCACAAGAACCTCTCAGCTGATTCTTCTTCAATATGCATTTCACCAACATGCAGTGTTTCCTTGATTGAATTAGCTCTCACACCAATATTTGCGTCTAGAGCCTTTGCATTGAGGGCTATCTGAAAACGGCTGTGGCGCTGAAGTTGCCTGAGAATGTGGAGTTGGTGGCATGTGGAACCCGCATGTGGAGCATTCGTTTGTGTGGGATGCTCTACCAGGTTCATTCCTAGATAATGCACTCAAAGGGCACTAAGCATAGAGTGTGAAAACTGAGTTTCCTTGAGAGCTGCTTGGAAGCCTGATGGTGTGTGAAGTTCGTGAGCCAAATGGAGTTGTTCTCCCACAAGAACCACTCGGCTGATTCTTCTTCAATATGCCCTTCACCAACATGCAGTGTTTCCTTGATTGAATTAGCTGTCACACAAATATTTGTGTCTAGAGCCTTTGCATTGAGGGCTATCTGAAAACGGCTGTGGCGCTGAAGTTGCCTGTGAATGTGGAGTTGGTGGCATGTGAAACCCGCATGTGGAGCATTCGTTTGTGTGGGATGCTCTACCAGGATCATTCCTAGATAATGCACTCAAAGGGCACTAAGCATAGAGTGTGAAAACTGAGTTTCCTTGAGAGCTGCTTGGAAGCCTGATGGTGTGTGAAGTTAGTGAGCCAAATGGAGTTGTTCTCCCACAAGAACCACTCGGCTGATTCTTCTTCAATATGCCCTTCACCAACATGCAGTGTTTCCTTGATTGAATTAGCTCTCACACCAATATTTGCGTCTAGAGCCTTTGCATTGAGGGCTATCTGAAAACGGCTGTGGCGCTGAAGTTGCCTGTGAATGTGGAGTTGGTGGCATGTGAAACCCGCATGTGGAGCATTGGTTTGTGTGGGATGCTCACCAAGCATCATTTCAGTACTGGGCACTCGAAGAGTACTAAGCATAGAGTGTGAAAACTGAGTTTCCTTGAGAGCTGCTTGGAAGCCTGATGGTGTGTGAAGTTAGTGAGCCAAATGGAGTTGTTCTCCCACAAGAACCACTCGGCTGATTCTTCTTCAATATGCCCTTCCCTAACATTCAATGTTTCCTTGATTGAATTAGCTCTCACAACAATATTTGCGTCTAGAGCCTTTGCATTGAGGGCTATCTGAAAAGGGCTGTGGCGCTGAAGTTGCCTGTGAATGTGGAGTTGGTGGCATGTGGAACCCGCATGTGGAGCATTTGATTGTGTGGGATGCTCTACCAGGTTGATTCATAGATAATGCACTCAAAGGGCACTAAGCATAGAGTGTGAAAACTGAGTTTCCTTGAGAGCTGCTTGGAAGCCTGATGGTGTGTGAAGTTCGTGAGCCAAATGGAGTTGTTCTCCCACAAGAACCACTCGGCTGATTCTTCTTCAATATGCCCTTCACCAACATGCAGTGTTTCCTTGATTGAATTAGCTCTCACACCAATATTTGCGTCTAGAGCCTTTGCATTGGGGGCTATCTGAAAACGGCTGTGACGCTGAAGTTGCCTGTGAATGTGGAGTTGGTGGCATGTGAAACCCGCATGTGGAGCATTGGTTTGTGTGGGATGCTCTACCAGGTTCATTCCTAGATAATGCACTCAAAGGGCACTAAGCATAGAGTGTGAAAACTGAGTTTGCTTGAGAGCTGCTTGGAAGCCTGATGGTGTGTGAAGTTAGTGAGCCAAATGGAGTTGTTCTCCCACAAGAACCACTTGGCTGATTCGTCTTCAATATGCCCTTCACCAACATGCAGTGTTTCCTTGATTGAATTAGCTCTCACACAAATATTTGTGTCTAGAGCCTTTGCATTGGGGGCTTTCTGAAAACGGCTGTGGCGCTGAAGTTGCCTGTGAATGTGGAGTTGGTGGCATGTGAAACCCGCATGTGGAGCATTCGTTTGTGTGGGATGCTCTACCAGGTTCATTCCTAGATAATGCACTCAAAGGGCACTAAGCATAGAGTGTGAAAACTGAGTTTCCTTGAGAGCTGCTTGGAAGCCTGATGGTGTGTGAAGTTAGTGAGCCAAATGGAGTTGTTCTCCCACAAGAACCACTCAGCTGATTCTTCTTCAATATGCCCTTCACCAACATGCAGTGTTTCCTTGATTGAATTAGCTCTCACACCAATATTTGCGTCTAGAGCCTTTGCATTGAGGGCTATCTGAAAACGGCTGTGGCGCTGAAGTTGCCTGTGAATGTGGAGCTGGTGGCATGTGAAACCCGCATGTGGAGCATTCGTTTGTGTGGGATGCTCACCAAGCTTCATTTCAGTACTAGGCACTCGAAGAGTACTAAGCATAGAGTGTGAAAACTGAGTTTCCTTGAGAGCTGCTTGGAAGCCTGGTGATGTGTGAAGTTAGTGAGCCAAATGGTGTTGTTCTCCCACAAGAACCACTCGGCTGATTCTTCTTCAATATGCCCTTCACTAACATTCAATGTTTCCTTGATTGAATTAGCTCTCACACCAATATTTGCGTCGAGAGCCTTTGCATTGAGGGCTATCTGAAAACGGCTGTGGCGCTGAAGTTGCCTGTGAATGTGGAGTTGGTGGCATGTGAAACCCGCATGTGGAGCATTCGTTTGTGTGGGATGCTCTACCAGGTTCATTCCTAGATAATGCACTCAAAGGGCACTAAGCATAGAGTGTGAAAACTGAGTTTCCTTGAGAGCTGCTTGGAAGCCTGATGGTGTGTGAAGTTAGTGAGCCAAATGGAGTTGTTATCCCACAAGAACCACTCGGCTGATTCTTCTTCAATATGCCCTTCACCAACATGCAGTGTTTCCTTGATTGAATTAGCTCTCACACCAATATTTGCGTCGAGAGCCTTTGCATTGAGGGCTATCTGAAAACGGCTGTGGCGCTGAAGTTGCCTGTGAATGTGGAGTTGGTGGCATGTGAAACCCGCATGTGGAGCATTCGTTTGTGTGGGATGCTCTACCAGGTTCATTCCTAGATAATGCACTCAAAGGGCACTAAGCATAGAGTGTGAAAACTGAGTTTCCTTGAGAGCTGCTTGGAAGCCTGATGGTGTGTGAAGTTAGTGAGCCAAATGGAGTTGTTCTCCCACAAGAACCACTCGGCTGATTCTTCTTCAATATGCCCTTCACCAACATGCAGTGTTTCCTTGATTGAATTAGCTCTCACACCAATATTTGCGTCTAGAGCCTTTGCATTGAGGGCTATCTGAAAACGGCTGTGGCGCTGAAGTTGCCTGTGAATGTGGAGTTGGTGGCATGTGAAACCCGCATGTGGAGCATTCGTTTGTGTGGGATGCTCTACCAGGTTCATTCCTAGATAATGCACACAAAGGGCACTAAGCATAGAGTGTGAAAACTGAGTTTCCTTGAGAGCTGCTTGGAAGCCTGATGGTGAGTGAAGTTAGTGAGCCAAAAGGAGTTGTTCTCCCACAAGAACCACTCGGCTGATTCTTCTTCAATATGCCCTTCACCAACATGCAGTGTTTCCTTGATTGAATTAGCTCTCACACCAATATTTGCGTCTAGAGCGTTTGCATTGGGGGCTATCTGAAAACGGCTGTGGCGCTGAAGTTGCCTGTGAATGTGGAGTTGGTGGCATGTGGAACCCGCATGTGGAGCATTCGATTGTGTGGGATGCTCTATCAGGTTCATTCCTAGATAATGCTCTCAAAGGGCACTAAGCATAGAGTGTGAAAACTGAGTTTCCTTGAGAGCTGCTTGGAAGCCTGATGGTGTGTGAAGTTAGTGAGCCAAATGGAGTTGTTCTCCCACAAGAACCACTCGGCTGATTCTTCTTCAATATGCCCTTCACCAACATGCAGTGTTTCCTTGATTGAATTAGCTCTCACACCAATATTTGCGTCGAGAGCCTTTGCATTGAGGGCTATCTGAAAACGGCTGTGGCGCTGAAGTTGCCTGTGAATGTGGAGTTGGTGGCATGTGAAACCCGCATGTGGAGCATTCGTTTGTGTGGGATGCTCACCAAGCTTCATTTCAGTCCTAGGCACTCAAAGGGCACTAAGCATAGAGTGTGAAAACTGAGTTTCCTTGAGAGCTGCTTGGAAGCCTGATGGTGTGTGAAGTTAGTGAGCCAAATGGAGTTGTTCTCCCACAAGAACCACTCGACTGATCCTTCTTCAATATGCCCTTCACCAACATGCAGTGTTTCCTTGATTGAATTAGCTCTCACACCAATATTTGCGTCTAGAGCCTTTGCATTGAGGGCTATCTGAAAACGGCTGTGGCGCTGAAGTTGTCTGTGCATGTGGAGTTGGTGGCATGTGAAACCCGCATGTGGAGCATTCGTTTGTGTGGGATGCTCTACCAGGTTCATTCCTAGATAATGCACTCAAAGGGCACTAAGCATAGAGTGTGAAAACTGAGTTTCCTTGAGAGCTGCTTGGAAGCCTGATGGTGTGTGAAGTTAGTGAGCCAAATGGAGTTGTTCTCCCACAAGAACCACTCGGCTGATTCTTCTTCAATATGCCCTTCACCAACATGCAGTGTTTCCTTGATTGAATTAGCTCTCACACCAATATTTGCGTCTAGAGCCTTTGCATTGAGGGCTATCTGAAAACGGCTGTGGCGTTGAAGTTGCCTGTGAATGTGGAGTTGGTGGCATGTGAAACCCGCATGTGGAGCATTCGTTTGTGTGGGATGCTCTACCAGGTTCATTCCTAGATAATGCACTCAAAGGGCACTAAGCATAGAGTGTGAAAACTGAGTTTCCTTGAGAGCTGCTTGGAAGTCTGATGGTGTGTGAAGTTAGTGAGCCAAAAGGAGTTGTTCTCCCACAAGAACCACTCGGCTGATTCTTCTTCAATATGCCCTTCACCAACATGCAGTGTTTCCTTGATTGAATTAGCTCTCACACCAATATTTGCGTCTAGAGCGTTTGCACTGGGGGCTATCTGAAAATGGCTTTGGCGCTGAAGTTGCCTGTGAATGTGGAGTTGGTGGCATGTGGAACCCGCATGTGGAGCATTCGATTGTGTGGGATGCTCTATCAGGTTCATTCCTAGATAATGCTCTCAAAGGGCACTAAGCATAGAGTGTGAAAACTGAGTTTCCTTGAGAGCTGCTTGGAAGCCTGATGGTGTGTGAAGTTAGTGAGCCAAATGGAGTTGTTCTCCCACAAGAACCACTCGGCTGATTCTTCTTCAATATGCCCTTCACCAACATGCAGTGTTTCCTTGATTGAATTAGCTCTCACACCAATATTTGCGTCTAGAGCCTTTGCATTGAGGGCTATCTGAAAACGGCTGTGGCGCTGAAGTTGCCTGTGAATGTGGAGTTGGTGGCATGTGAAACCCGCATGTGGAGCATTCGTTTTGTGTGGGATGCTCACCAAGCTTCATTTCAGTCCTAGGCACTCAAAGAGCACTAAGCATAGAGTGTGAAAACTGAGTTTTCTTGAGAGCTGCTTGGAAGCCTGATGGTGTGTGAAGTTAGTGAGCCAAATGGAGTTGTTCTCCCACAAGAACCACTCGGCTGATTCTTCTTCAATATGCCCTTCACCAACATGCAGTGTTTCCTTGATTGAATTAGCTCTCACACCAATATTTGCGTCTAGAGCCTTTGCATTGAGGGCTATCTGAAAACGGCTGTGGCGCTGAAGTTGCCTGTGAATGTGGAGTTGGTGGCATGTGAAACCCGCACGTGGAGCATTCGTTTGTGTGGGATGCTCTACCAGGTTCATTCCTAGATAATGCACTCAAAGGGCACTAAGCATAGAGTGTGAAAACTGAGTTTCCTTGAGAGCTGCTTGGAAGCCTGATGCTGTGTGAAGTTAGCGAGCCAAATGGAGTTGTTCTCCCACAAGAACCACTCGGCTGATTCTTCTTCAATATGCCCTTCACCAACATGCAGTGTTTCCTTGATTGAATTAGCTCTCACACCAATATTTGCGTCTAGAGCCTTTGCATTGAGGGCTATCTGAAAACGGCTGTGGCGCTGAAGTTGCCTGTGAATGTGGAGTTGGTGGCATGTGAAACCCATATGTGGAGCATTCGTTTGTGTGGGATGCTCACCAAGCTTCATTTCAGTCCTAGGCACTCAAAGGGCACTAAGCATAGAGTGTGAAAACTGAGTTTTCTTGAGAGCTGCTTGGAAGCCTGATGGTGTGTGAAGTTAGTGAGCCAAATGGAGTTGTTCTCCCACAAGAACCACTCGGCTGATTCTTCTTCAATATGCCCTTCACCAACATGCAGTGTTTCCTTGATTGAATTAGCTCTCACACCAATATTTGCGTCTAGAGCCTTTGCATTGAGGGCTATCTGAAAACGGCTGTGGCGCTGAAGTTGCCTGTGAATGTGGAGTTGGTGGCATGTGAAACCCGCACGTGGAGCATTCGTTTGTGTGGGATGCTCTACCAGGTTCATTCCTAGATAATGCACTCAAAGGGCACTAAGCATAGAGTGTGAAAACTGAGTTTCCTTGAGAGCTGCTTGGAAGCCTGATGCTGTGTGAAGTTAGCGAGCCAAATGGAGTTGTTCTCCCACAAGAACCACTCGGCTGATTCTTCTTCAATATGCCCTTCACCAACATGCAGTGTTTCCTTGATTGAATTAGCTCTCACACCAATATTTGCGTCTAGAGCCTTTGCATTGAGGGCTATCTGAAAACGGCTGTGGCGCTGAAGTTGCCTGTGAATGTGGAGTTGGTGGCATGTGAAACCCGCATGTGGAGCATTCGTTTGTGTGGGATGCTCTACCAGGTTCATTCCTAGATAATGCACTCAAAGGGCACTAAGCATAGAGTGTGAAAACTGAGTTTCCTTGAGAGCTGCTTGGAAGCCTGATGGTGTGTGAAGTTCGTGAGCCAAATGGAGTTGTTCTCCCACAAGAACCACTCGGCTGATTCTTCTTCAATATGCCCTTCACCAACATGCAGTGTTTCCTTGATTGAATTAGCTCTCACACCAATATTTGCGTCTAGAGCCTTTGCATTGAGGGCTATCTGAAAACGGCTGTGGCGCTGAAGTTGCCTGTGAATGTGGAGTTGGTGGCATGTGAAACCCGCATGTGGAGCATTCGTTTTGTGTGGGATGCTCACCAAGCTTCATTTCAGTCCTAGGCACTCAAAGAGCACTAAGCATAGAGTGTGAAAACTGAGTTTCCTTGAGAGCTGCTTGGAAGCCTGATGGTGTGTGAAGTTAGTGAGCCAAATGGAGTTGTTCTCCCACAAGAACCACTCGGCTGATTCTTCTTCAATATGCCTTTCACCAACATGCAGTGTTTCCTTGATTGAATTAGATCTCACACCAATATTTGTGTCTAGAGCCTTTGCATTGAGGGCTATCTGAAAACGGCTGTGGCGCTGAAGTTGCCTGTGAATGTGGAGTTGGTGGCATGTGAAACCCGCATGTGGAGCATTCGTTTGTGTGGGATGCTTTACCAGGTTCATTCCTAAATAATGCACTCAAAGGGTACTAAGCATAGAGTGTGAAAACTGAGTTTCCTTGAGAGCTGCTTGGAAGCCTGATGGTGTGTGAGGTTAGTGAGCCAAATGGAGTTGTTCTCCCACAAGAACCACTCGGCTGATTCTTCTTCAATATGCCTTTCACCAACATGCAGTGTTTCCTTGATTGAATTAGATCTCACACCAATATTTGTGTCTAGAACCTTTGCATTGAGGGCTATCTGAAAACGGCTGTGGCGCTGAAGTTGCCTGTGAATGTGGAGTTGGTGGCATGTGAAACCCGCATGTGGAGCATTCGTTTGTGTGGGATGCTTTACCAGGTTCATTCCTAAATAATGCACTCAAAGGGTACTAAGCATAGAGTGTGAAAACTGAGTTTCCTTGAGAGCTGCTTGGAAGCCTGATGGTGTGTGAAGTTAGTGAGCCAAATGGAGTTGTTCTCCCACAAGAACCACTCGGCTGATTCTTCTTCAATATGCCCTTCACCAACATGCAGTGTTTCCTTGATTGAATTAGCTCTCACACCAATATTTGCACAGACAGCCTTTGCATTGAGGGTTATCTCAAAACGGCTGTGGCGCTGAGGTTGCCTGTGAATGTGGAGTTGGTGCATTTGAAACCCGCATGTGGAGCATTCGTTTGTGTGGGATGCTTTACCAGGTTCATATAATTCCTAGATAATGCACTCAAAGGGCACTAAGCATAGAGTGTGAAAACTGAGTTTCCTTGAGAGCTGCTTGGAAGCCTGATGGTGTGTGACGTTAGTGAGCCAAATGGAGTTGTTCTCCCACAAGAACCACTCGGCTGATTCTTCTTCAATATGCCTTTCACCAACATGCAGTGTTACTTTGATTGAATTAGCTCTCACACCAACATTTGCGTCTAGAGCCTTTGCATTGAGGGCTATCTGAAAACGGCTGTGGTGCTGAAGTTGCCTGTGAATGTGGAGTTGGTGGCATGTGAAACCCGCATGTGGAGCATTCGTTTGTGTGGGATGCTTTACCAGGTTCATTCCTAGATAATGCACTCAAAGGGCACTAAGCATAGAGTGTGAAAACTGAGTTTCCTTGAGAGCTGCTTGGAAGCCTGATGGTGTGTGAGGTTAGTGAGCCAAATGGAGTTGTTCTCCCACAAGAACCACTCGGCTGATTCTTCTTCAATATGCCCTTCACCAACATGCAGTGTTTCCTTGATTGAATTAGCTCTCACACCAATATTTGCGTCTAGAGCCTTTGTATTGAGGGCTATCTGAAAACGGCTGTGGCGCTGAAGTTGCCTGTGAATGTGGAGTTGGTGGCATGTGAAACCCGCATGTGGAGCATTCGTTTCTGTGGGATGCTCTACAAGGTTCATTCCTAGATAATGCACTCAAAGGGCACTAAGCATAGAGTGTGAAAACTGAGTTTCCTTGAGAGCTGCTTGGAAGCCTGATGGTGTGTGAAGTTAGTGAGCCAAATGGAGTTGTTCTCCCACAAGAACCACTCGGCTGATTCTTCTTCAATATGCCCTTCACCAACATGCAGTGTTTCCTTGATTGAATTAGCTCTCACACCAATATTTGCGTCTAGAGCCTTAGCATTGAGGGCTATCTGAAAATGGCTGTGGCGCTGAAGTTGCCTGTGAATGTGGAGTTGGTGGCATGTGAAACCCGCATGTGGAGCATTCGTTTGTGTGGGATGCTCTACCAGGTTCATTCCTAGATAATGCACTCAAAGGGCACTAAGCATAGAGTGTGAAAACTGAGTTTCCTTGAGAGCTGCTTGGAAGCCTGATGGTGTGTGAAGTTAGTGAGCCCAATGGAGTTGTTCTCCCACAAGAACCACTCGGCTGATTCTTCTTCAATATGCCCTTCACCAACATGCAGTGTTTCCTTGATTGAATTAGCTCTCACACCAATATTTGAGTCTAGAGCCTTTGCTTTGAGGGCTATCTGAAAATGGCTGTGGCGCTGAAGTTGCCTGTGAATGTGGAGTTGGTGGCATGTGAAACCCACATGTGGAGCATTCGTTTGTGTGGGATGCTCACCAAGCTTCATTTCAGGCCTAGGCACTCAAATGGCACTAAGCATAGAGTGTGAAAACTGAGTTTCCTTGAGAGCTGCTTGGAAGCCTGATGGTGTGTGAAGTTAGTCAGCCAAATGGAGTTGTTCTCCCACAAGAACCACTCGGCTGATTCTTCATCAATATGCCTTTCACCAACATGCAGTGTTTCCTTGATTGAATTAGCTCTCACACCAATATTTGTGTCTAGAGCCTTTGCATTGAGGGCTATCTGAAAACGGCTGTGGCGCTGAAGTTGCCTGTGAATGTGGAGTTAGTGGCATGTGAAACCCGCATGTGGAGCATTCGTTTGTGTGGGATGCTCACCAAGCTTCATTTCAGACCTAGGCTCTCAAAGGGCACTAAGCATAGAGTGTGAAAACTGAGTTTCCTTGAGAGCTGCTTGGAAGCCTGATGGTGTGTGAAGTTAGTGAGCCAAATGGAGTTGTTCTCCCACAAGAACCACTTGGCTGATTCTTCTTCAATATGCCCTTCACCAACATGCAATGTTTCCTTGATTGAATTAGCTCTCACACCAATATTTGCGTCTGGAGCCTTTGCATTGAGGGGTATCTGAAAACGGCTGTGGCGCTGAAGTTGCCTGTGAATGTGGAGTTGGTGGCATGTGAAACCCGCATGTGGAGCATTCGTTTGTGTGGGATGCTTTACCAGGTTCATTCCTAGATAATGCACTCAAAGGGCACTAAGCATAGAGTGTGAAAACTGAGTTTGCTTGAGAGCTGCTTGGAAGCCTGATGGTGTGTGAAGTTAGTGAGCCCAATGGAGTTGTTCTCCCACAAGAACCACTCGGCTGATGCTTCTTCAATATGCCCTTCACCAACATGCAGTGTTTCCTTGATTGAATTAGCTCTCACACCAATATTTGCGTCGAGAGCCTTTGCATTGAGGGCTATCTGAAAACGGCTGTGGCGCTGAAGTTGCCTGTGAATGTGGAGCTGGTGGCATGTGAAACCCGCATGTGGAGCATTCGTTTGTGTGGGATGCTCACCAAGTTTCATTTCAGACCTAAGCACTCAAAGGGCACTAAGCATAGAGTGTGAAAACTGAGTTTCCTTGAGAGCTGCTTGGAAGCCTGATGGTGTGTGAAGTTAGTGAGCCAAATGGAGTTCTTCTCCCACAAGAACCACTCGGCTGATGCTTCTTCAATATGCCCTTCACCAACATGCATTGTTTCCTTGATTGAATTAGCTCTCACACCAATATTTGCGTCTAGAGCCTTTGCATTGAGGGCTATCTGAAAACGGCTGTGGCGCTGAAGTTGCCTGTGAATGTGGAGTTGGTGGCATGTGAAACCCGCATGTGGAGCATTCGTTTGTGTGGGATGCTCACCAAGCTTCATTTCAGTACTAGGCACTCAAAGGGCACTAAGCATAGAGTGTGAAAACTGAGTTTCCTTGAGAGCTGCTTGGAAGCCTGATGGTGTGTGAAGTTAGTGAGCCAAATGGAGTTGTTCTCCCACAAGAACCACTTGGCTGATTCTTCTTCAATATGCCCTTCACCAACATGCAGTGTTTCCTTGATTGAATTAGCTCTCACACCAATATTTGCGTCGAGAGCCTTTGCATTGAGGGCTATCTGAAAACGGCTGTGGCGCTGAAGTTGCCTGTGAATGTGGAGTTGGTGGCATGTGAAACCCGCATGTGGAGCATTCGTTTGTGTGGGATGCTTTACCAGGTTCATTCCTAGATAATGCACTCAAAGGGCACTAAGCATAGAGTGTGAAAACTGAGTTTCCTTGAGAGCTGCTTGGAAGCCTGATGGTGTGTGAAGTTAGTGAGCCAAATGGAGTTATTCTCCCACAAGAACCACTCAGTTGATCCTTCTTCAATATGCCCTTCACCAACATGCGGTGTTTCCTTGATTGAATTAGCTCTCACACCACTATTTGCGTCTAGAGCCTTTGTATTGAGGGCTATCTGAAAACGGCTGTGGCGCTGAAGTTGCCTGTGAATGTGGAGTTGGTGGCATGTGAAACCCGCATGTGGAGCATTCGTTTGTGTGGGATGTTCTACCAGGTTTATTCCTAGATAATGCACTCAAAGGGCACTAAGCATAGAGTGTGAAAACTGAGTTTCCTTGAGAGCTGCTTGGAAGCCTGAGGGTGTGTGAAGTTAGTGAGCCAAATGGAGTTGTTCTCCCACAAGAACCACTCGGCTGATTCTTCTTCAATATGCCCTTCACCAACATGCAGTGTTTCCTTGATTGAATTAGCTCTCACACCAATATTTGCATCTAGAGCCTTTGCTTTGAGGGCTATCTGAAAACAGCTGTGGCGCTGAAGTTGCCTGTGAATGTGGAGTTGGTGGCATGTGAAACCCGCATGTGGAGCATTCGTTTGTGTGGGATGCTCTACCAGGTTCATTCCTAGATAATGCACTCAAAGGGCACTAAGCATAGAGTGTGAAAACTGAGTTTCCTTGAGAGCTGCTTGGAAGCCTGATGGTGTGTGAAGTTAGTGAGCCAAATGGAGTTGTTCTCCCACAAGAACCACTCGGCTGATTCTTCTTCAATATGCCCTTCACCAACATGCAGTGTTTCCTTGATTGAATTAGCTCTCACACCAATATTTGCGTCGAGAGCCTTTGCATTGAGGGCTATCTGAAAACGGCTGTGGCGCTGAAGTTGCCTGTGAATGTGGAGTTGGTGGCATGTGAAACCCGCATGTGGAGCATTCGTTTGTGTGGGATGCTCTACCAGGTTCATTCCTAGATAATGCACTCAAAGGGCACTAAGCATAGAGTGTGAAAACTGAGTTTCCTTGAGAGCTGCTTGGAAGCCTGATGGTGTGTGAAGTTAGTGAGCCAAATGGAGTTGTTCTCCCACAAGAACCACTCGGCTGATTCTTCTTCAATATGCCCTTCACCAACATGCAGTGTTTCCTTGATTGAATTAGCTCTCACAACAATATTTGCGTCTAGAGCCTTAGCATTGAGGGCTATCTGAAAACGGCTGTGGCGCTGAAGTTGCCTGTGAATGTGGAGTTGGTGGCATGTGAAACCCGCATGTGGAGCATTCGTTTGTGTGGGATGCTCACCAAGCTTCATTTCAGACCTAGGCACTCAAATGGCACTAAGCATAGAGTGTGAAAACTGAGTTTCCTTGAGAGCTGCTTGGAAGCCTGATGGTGTGTGAAGTTAGTGAGCCAAATGGAGTTGTTCTC
>NW_026698340.1:0-27451 GCF_030435755.1 Ochotona princeps
GTTTCACATGCCACCAACTCCACATTCACAGGCAACTTCAGCGCCACAGCCGTTTTCAGATAGCCCTCAATGCAAAGGCTCTAGACGCAAATATTGGTGTGAGAGCTAATTCAATCAAGGAAACACTGCATGTTGGTGAAGGGCATATTGAAGAAGGATCAGCCGAGTGGTTCTTGTGGGAGAACAACTCCATTTGGCTCACTAACTTCACACACCATCAGGCTTCCAAGCAGCTCTCAAGGAAACTCAGTTTTCACACTCTATGCTTAGTGCTCTTTGTGTGCCTAGGACTGAAATGAAGCTTGGTCAGCATCCCACACAAACGAATGCTCCACATGCGGGTTTCACATGCCACCAACTCCACATTCACAGGCAACTTCAGCGCCACAGCCGTTTTCAGATAGCCCTCAATGCAAAGGCTCTAGACGCAAATATTGGTGTGAGAGCTAATTCAATCAAGGAAACACTGCATGTTGGTGAAGGGCATATTGAAGAAGGATCAGCCGAGTGGTTCTTGTGGGAGAACAACTCCATTTGGCTCACTAACTTCACACCCCATCAGGCTTCCAAGCAGCTCTCAAGGAAACTCAATTTTCACACTCTATGCTTAGTGCCCTTTGAGTGCATTATCTTGGAATGAACCTGGTAGAGCATCCCACACAAACGAATGCTCCACATGCGGGTTTCACATGCCACCAACTCCACATTCACAGGCAACTTCAGCGCCACAGCCGTTTTCAGATAGCCCTCAATGCAAAGGCTCTAGACGCAAATATTGGTGTGAGAGCTAATTCAATCAAGGAAACACTGCATGTTGGTGAAGGGCATATTGAAGAAGGATCAGCCGAGTGGTTCTTGTGGGAGAACAACTCCATTTGGCTCACTAACTTCACACACCATCAGGCTTCCAAGCAGCTCTCAAGGAAACTCAGTTTTCACACTCTATGCTTAGTGCCCTTTGTGTGCCTAGGACTGAAATGAAGCTTGGTCAGCATCCCACACAAACGAATGCTCCACATGCGGGTTTCACATGCCACCAACTCCACATTCACAGGCAACTTCAGCGCCACAGCCGTTTTCAGATAGCCCTCAATGCAAAGGCTCTAGACGCAAATATTGGTGTGAGAGCTAATTCAATCAAGGAAACACTGCATGTTGGTGAAGGGCATATTGAAGAAGGATCAGCCGAGTGGTTCTTGTGGGAGAACAACTCCATTTGGCTCACTAACTTCACACACCATCAGGCTTCCAAGCAGCTCTCAAGGAAACTCAGTTTTCACACTCTATGCTTAGTGCCCTTTGAGTGCATTATCTAGGAATGAACCTGGTAGAGCATCCCACACAAACGAATGCTCCACATGCGGGTTTCACATGCCACCAACTCCACATTCACAGGCAACTTCAGCGCCACAGCCGTTTTCAGATAGCCCTCAATGCAAAGGCTCTAGACGCAAATATTGGTGTGAGAGCTAATTCAATCAAGGAAACACTGCATGTTGGTGAAGGGCATATTGAAGAAGGATCAGCCGAGTGGTTCTTGTGGGAGAACAACTCCATTTGGCTCACTAACTTCACACACCATCAGGCTTCCAAGCAGCTCTCAAGGAAACTCAGTTTTCACACTCTATGTTTAGTGCCCTTTGTGAGCCTAGGACTGAAATGAAGCTTGGTCAGCATCCCACACAAACGAATGCTCCACATGCGGGTTTCACATGCCACCAACTCCACATTCACAGGCAACTTCAGCGCCACAGCCGTTTTCAGATAGCCCTCAATGCAAAGGCTCTAGACGCAAATATTGGTGTGAGAGCTAATTCAATCAAGGAAACACTGCATGTTGGTGAAGGGCATATTGAAGAAGGATCAGCCGAGTGGTTCTTGTGGGAGAACAACTCCATTTGGCTCACTAACTTCACACACCATCAGGCTTCCAAGCAGCTCTCAAGGAAACTCAGTTTTCACACTCTATGCTTAGTGCCCTTTGAGTGCATTATCTAGGAATGAACCTGGTAGAGCATCCCACACAAACGAATGCTCCACATGCGGGTTTCACATGCCACCAACTCCACATTCACAGGCAACTTCAGCGCCACAGCCGTTTTCAGATAGCCCTCAATGCAAAGGCTCTAGACGCAAATATTGGTGTGAGAGCTAATTCAATCAAGGAAACACTGCATGTTGGTGAAGGGCATATTGAAGAAGGATCAGCCGAGTGGTTCTTGTGGGAGAACAACTCCATTTGGCTCACTAACTTCACACACCATCAGGCTTCCAAGCAGCTCTCAAGGAAACTCAGTTTTCACACTCTATGCTTAGTGCCCTTTGAGTGCATTATCTAGGAATGAACCTGGTAGAGCATCCCACACAAACGAATGCTCCACATGCGGGTTTCACATGCCACCAACTCCACATTCACAGGCAACTTCAGCGCCACAGCCGTTTTCAGATAGCCCTCAATGCAAAGTCTCTAGACGCAAATATTGGTGTGAGAGCTAATTCAATCAAGGAAACACTGCATGTTGGTGAAGGGCATATTGAAGAAGGATCAGCCGAGTGGTTCTTGTGGGAGAACAACTCCATTTGGCTCACTAACTTCACACCCCATCAGGCTTCCAAGCAGCTCTCAAGGAAACTCAGTTTTCACACTCTATGCTTAGTGCTCTTTGTGTGCCTAGGACTGAAATGAAGCTTGGTCAGCATCCCACACAAACGAATGCTCCACATGCGGGTTTCACATGCCACCAACTCCACATTCACAGGCAACTTCAGCGCCACAGCCGTTTTCAGATAGCCCTCAATGCAAAGGCTCTAGACGCAAATATTGGTGTGAGAGCTAATTCAATCAAGGAAACACTGCATGTTGGTGAAGGGCATATTGAAGAAGGATCAGCCGAGTGGTTCTTGTGGGAGAACAACTCCATTTGGCTCACTAACTTCACACCCCATCAGGCTCCCAAGCAGCTCTCAAGGAAACTCAGTTTTCACACTCTATGCTTAGTGCCCTTTGAGTGCATTATCTTGGAATGAACCTGTAGAGCATCCCACACAAACGAATGCTCCACATGCGGGTTTCACATGCCACCAACTCCACATTCACAGGCAACTTCAGCGCCACAGCCGTTTTCAGATAGCCCTCAATGCAAAGGCTCTAGACGCAAATATTGGTGTGAGAGCTAATTCAATCAAGGAAACACTGCATGTTGGTGAAGGGCATATTGAAGAAGGATCAGCCGAGTGGTTCTTGTGGGAGAACAACTCCATTTGGCTCACTAACTTCACACACCATCAGGCTTCCAAGCAGCTCTCAAGGAAACTCAGTTTTCACACTCTATGCTTAGTGCTCTTTGTGTGCCTAGGACTGAAATGAAGCTTGGTCAGCATCCCACACAAACGAATGCTCCACATGCGGGTTTCACATGCCACCAACTCCACATTCACAGGCAACTTCAGCGCCACAGCCGTTTTCAGATAGCCCTCAATGCAAAGGCTCTAGACGCAAATATTGGTGTGAGAGCTAATTCAATCAAGGAAACACTGCATGTTGGTGAAGGGCATATTGAAGAAGGATCAGCCGAGTGGTTCTTGTGGGAGAACAACTCCATTTGGCTCACTAACTTCACACCCCATCAGGCTTCCAAGCAGCTCTCAAGGAAACTCAGTTTTCACACTCTATGCTTAGTGCCCTTTGAGTGCATTATCTTGGAATGAACCTGTAGAGCATCCCACACAAACGAATGCTCCACATGCGGGTTTCACATGCCACCAACTCCACATTCACAGGCAACTTCAGCGCCACAGCCGTTTTCAGATAGCCCTCAATGCAAAGGCTCTAGACGCAAATATTGGTGTGAGAGCTAATTCAATCAAGGAAACACTGCATGTTGGTGAAGGGCATATTGAAGAAGGATCAGCCGAGTGGTTCTTGTGGGAGAACAACTCCATTTGGCTCACTAACTTCACACACCATCAGGCTTCCAAGCAGCTCTCAAGGAAACTCAGTTTTCACACTCTATGCTTAGTGCCCTTTGTGTGCCTAGGACTGAAATGAAGCTTGGTCAGCATCCCACACAAACGAATGCTCCACATGCGGGTTTCACATGCCACCAACTCCACATTCACAGGCAACTTCAGCGCCACAGCCGTTTTCAGATAGCCCTCAATGCAAAGGCTCTAGACGCAAATATTGGTGTGAGAGCTAATTCAATCAAGGAAACACTGCATGTTGGTGAAGGGCATATTGAAGAAGGATCAGCCGAGTGGTTCTTGTGGGAGAACGACTCCATTTGGCTCACTAACTTCACACACCATCAGGCTTCCAAGCAGCTCTCAAGGAAACTCAGTTTTCACACTCTATGCTTAGTGCCCTTTGAGTGCATTATCTAGGAATGAACCTGGTAGAACATCCCACACAAACGAATGCTCCACATGCGGGTTTCACATGCCACCAACTCCACATTCACAGGCAACTTCAGCGCCACAGCCGTTTTCAGATAGCCTTCAATGCAAAGGCTCTAGACGCAAATATTGGTGTGAGAGCTAATTCAATCAAGGAAACACTGCATGTTGGTGAAGGGCATATTGAAGAAGGATCAGCCGAGTGGTTCTTGTGGGAGAACAACTCCATTTGGCTCACTAACTTCACACACCATCAGGCTTCCAAGCAGCTCTCAAGGAAACTCAGTTTTCACACTCTATGCTTAGTGCCCTTTGTATGGCTAGGACTGAAATGAACCTGGTAGAGCATCCCACACAAACGAATGCTCCACATGCGGGTTTCACATGCCACCAACTCCACATTCACAGGCAACTTCAGCGCCACAGCCGTTTTCAGATAGCCCTCAATGCAAAGGCACTAGATGGAAATATTGGTGTGAGAGCTAATTCAATCAAGGAAACACTGCATGTTGGTGAAGGGCATATTGAAGAAGGATCAGCCAAGTGGTTCTTGTGGGAGAACAACTCCATTTGGCTCACTAACTTCACACACCATCAGGCTTCCAAGCAGCTCTCAAGGAAACTCAGTTTTCACACTCTATGCTTAGTGCCCTTTGTGTGCCTAGGACTGAAATGAAGCTTGGTCAGCATCCCACACAAACGAATGCTCCACATGCGGGTTTCACATGCCACCAACTCCACATTCACAGGCAACTTCAGCGCCACAGCCGTTTTCAGATAGCCCTCAATGCAAAGGCTCTAGACGCAAATATTGGTGTGAGAGCTAATTCAATCAAGGAAACACTGCATGTTGGTGAAGGGCATATTAAAGAAGGATCAGCCGAGTGGTTCTTGTGGGAGAACAACTGCATTTGGCTCACTAACTTCACACACCATCAGGCTTCCAAGCAGCTCTCAAGGAAACTCAGTTTTCACACTCTATGCTTAGTGCCCTTTGAGTGCATTATCTAGGAATGAACCTGGTAGAGCATCCCACACAAACGAATGCTCCACATGCGGGTTTCACATGCCACCAACTCCACATTCACAGGCAACTTCAGCGCCACAGCCGTTTTCAGATAGCCCTCAATGCAAAGGCTCTAGACGCAAATATTGGTGTGAGAGCTAATTCAATCAAGGAAACACTGCATGTTGGTGAAGGGCATATTGAAGAAGGATCAGCCGAGTGGTTCTTGTGGGAGAACAACTCCATTTGGCTCACTAACTTCACACACCATCAGGCTTCCAAGCAGCTCTCAAGGAAACTCAGTTTTTACACTCTATGCTTAGTGCCCTTTGTGTGCCTAGGACTGAAAAGAAGCTTGGTCAGCATCCCACACAAACGAATGCTCCACATGCGGGTTTCACATGCCACCAACTCCACATTCACAGGCAACTTCAGCGCCACAGCCGTTTTCAGATAGCCCTCAATGCAAAGGCTCTAGACGCAAATATTGGTGTGAGAGCTAATTCAATCAAGGAAACACTGCATGTTGGTGAAGGGCATATTGAAGAAGGATCAGCCGAGTGGTTCTTGTGGGAGAACGACTCCATTTGGCTCACTAACTTCACACACCATCAGGCTTCCAAGCAGCTCTCAAGGAAACTCAGTTTTCACACTCTATGCTTAGTGCCCTTTGAGTGCATTATCTAGGAATGAACCTGGTAGAACATCCCACACAAACGAATGCTCCACATGCGGGTTTCACATGCCACCAACTCCACATTCACAGGCAACTTCAGCGCCACAGCCGTTTTCAGATAGCCTTCAATGCAAAGGCTCTAGACGCAAATATTGGTGTGAGAGCTAATTCAATCAAGGAAACACTGCATGTTGGTGAAGGGCATATTGAAGAAGGATCAGCCGAGTGGTTCTTGTGGGAGAACAACTCCATTTGGCTCACTAACTTCACACACCATCAGGCTTCCAAGCAGCTCTCAAGGAAACTCAGTTTTCACACTCTATGCTTAGTGCCCTTTGTATGGCTAGGACTGAAATGAACCTGGTAGAGCATCCCACACAAACGAATGCTCCACATGCGGGTTTCACATGCCACCAACTCCACATTCACAGGCAACTTCAGCGCCACAGCCGTTTTCAGATAGCCCTCAATGCAAAGGCACTAGATGGAAATATTGGTGTGAGAGCTAATTCAATCAAGGAAACACTGCATGTTGGTGAAGGGCATATTGAAGAAGGATCAGCCGAGTGGTTCTTGTGGGAGAACAACTCCATTTGGCTCACTAACTTCACACACCATCAGGCTTCCAAGCAGCTCTCAAGGAAACTCAGTTTTCACACTCTATGCTTAGTGCCCTTTGTGTGCCTAGGAATGAAATGAAGCTTGGTCAGCATCCCACACAAACGAATGCTCCACATGCGGGTTTCACATGCCACCAACTCCACATTCACAGGCAACTTCAGCGCCACAGCCGTTTTCAGATAGCCCTCAATGCAAAGGCTCTAGACGCAAATATTGGTGTGAGAGCTAATTCAATCAAGGAAACACTGCATGTTGGTGAAGGGCATATTAAAGAAGGATCAGCCGAGTGGTTCTTGTGGGAGAACAACTGCATTTGGCTCACTAACTTCACACACCATCAGGCTTCCAAGCAGCTCTCAAGGAAACTCAGTTTTCACACTCTATGCTTAGTGCTCTTTGTGTGCCTACGACTGAAATGAAGCTTGGTCAGCATCCCACACAAACGAATGCTCCACATGCGGGTTTCACATGCCACCAACTCCACATTCACAGGCAACTTCAGCGCCACAGCCGTTTTCAGATAGCCCTCAATGCAAAGGCTCTAGACGCAAATATTGGTGTGAGAGCTAATTCAATCAAGGAAACACTGCATGTTGGTGAAGGGCATATTGAAGAAGGATCAGCCGAGTGGTTCTTGTGGGAGAACAACTCCATTTGGCTCACTAACTTCACACACCATCAGGCTTCCAAGCAGCTCTCAAGGAAACTCAGTTTTCACACTCTATGCTTAGTGCTCTTTGTGTGCCTAGGACTGAAATGAAGCTTGGTCAGCATCCCACACAAACGAATGCTCCACATGCGGGTTTCACATGCCACCAACTCCACATTCACAGGCAACTTCAGCGCCACAGCCGTTTTCTGATAGCCCTCAATGCAAAGGCTCTAGACGCAAATATTGGTGTGAGAGCTAATTCAATCAAGGAAACACTGCATGTTGGTGAAGGGCATATTGAAGAAGGATCAGCCGAGTGGTTCTTGTGGGAGAACAACTCCATTTGGCTCACTAACTTCACACACCATCAGGCTTCCAAGCAGCTCTCAAGGAAACTCAGTTTTCACACTCTATGCTTAGTGCCCTTTGAGTGCATTATCTAGGAATGAACCTGGTAGAGCATCCCACACAAACGAATGCTCCACATGCGGGTTTCACATGCCACCAACTCCACATTCACAGGCAACTTCAGCGCCACAGCCGTTTTCAGATAGCCCTCAATGCAAAGGCTCTAGACGCAAATATTGGTGTGAGAGCTAATTCAATCAAGGAAACACTGCATGTTGGTGAAGGGCATATTGAAGAAGGATCAGCCGAGTGGTTCTTGTGGGAGAACAACTCCATTTGGCTCACTAACTTCACACACCATCAGGCTTCCAAGCAGCTCTCAAGGAAACTCAGTTTTTACACTCTATGCTTAGTGCCCTTTGTGTGCCTAGGACTGAAAAGAAGCTTGGTCAGCATCCCACACAAACGAATGCTCCACATGCGGGTTTCACATGCCACCAACTCCACATACACAGGCAACTTCAGCGCCACAGCCGTTTTCAGATAGCCCTCAATGCAAAGGCTCTAGACGCAAATATTGGTGTGAGAGCTAATTCAATCAAGGAAACACTGCATGTTGGTGAAGGGCATATTGAAGAAGGATCAGCCGAGTGGTTCTTGTGGGAGAACAACTCCATTTGGCTCACTAACTTCACACACCATCAGGCTTCCAAGCAGCTCTCAAGGAAACTCAGTTTTCACACTCTATGCTTAGTGCCCTTTGTGTGCCTAGGACTGAAATGAACCTGGTAGAGCATCCCACACAAACGAATGTTCCACATGCGGGTTTCACATGCCACCAACTCCACATTCACAGGCAACTTCAGCGCCACAGACGTTTTCAGATAGCCCTCAATGCAAAGGCTCTAGACGCAAATATTGGTGTGAGAGCTAATTCAATCAAGGAAACACTGCATGTTGGTGAAGGGCATATTGAAGAAGGATCAGCCGAGTGGTTCTTGTGGGAGAACAACTCCATTTGGCTCACTAACTTCACACACCATCAGGCTTCCAAGCAGCTCTCAAGGAAACTCAGTTTTCTCACTCGATGCTTAGAGCCCTTTGAGTGCATTATCTAGGAATGAACCTGGTAGAGCATCCCACACAAACGAATGCTCCACATGCGGGTTTCACATGCCACCAACTCCACATTCACAGGCAACTTCAGCGCCACAGCCGTTTTCAGATAGCCCTCAATGCAAAGGCTCTAGACGCAAATATTGGTGTGAGAGCTAATTCAATCAAGGAAACACTGCATGTTGGTGAAGGGCATATTGAAGAAGGATCAGCCGAGTGGTTCTTGTGGGAGAACAACTCCATTTGGCTCACTAACTTCACACACCATCAGGCTTCCAAGCAGCTCTCAAGGAAACTCAGTTTTCACACTCTATGCTTAGTGCCCTTTGTATGGCTAGGACTGAAATGAACCTGGTAGAGCATCCCACACAAACGAATGCTCCACATGCGGGTTTCACATGCCACCAACTCCACATTCACAGGCAACTTCAGCGCCACAGCCGTTTTCAGATAGCCCTCAATGCAAAGGCTCTAGACGCAAATATTGGTGTGAGAGCTAATTCAATCAAGGAAACACTGCATGTTGGTGAAGGGCATATTGAAGAAGGATCAGCCGAGTGGTTCTTGTGGGAGAACAACTCCATTTGGCTCACTAACTTCACACACCATCAGGCTTCCAAGCAGCTCTCAAGGAAACTCAGTTTTTACACTCTATGCTTAGTGCCCTTTGTGTGCCTAGGACTGAAAAGAAGCTTGGTCAGCATCCCACACAAACGAATGCTCCACATGCGGGTTTCACATGCCACCAACTCCACATTCACAGGCAACTTCAGCGCCACAGCCGTTTTCAGATAGCCCTCAATGCAAAGGCTCTAGACGCAAATATTGGTGTGAGAGCTAATTCAATCAAGGAAACACTGCATGTTGGTGAAAGGCATATTGAAGAAGGATCAGCCGAGTGGTTCTTGTGGGAGAACAACTCCATTTGGCTCACTAACTTCACACACCATCAGGCTTCCAAGCAGCTCTCAAGGAAACTCAGTTTTCACACTCTATGCTTAGTGCCCTTTGTGAGCCTAGGACTGAAATGAACCTGGTAGAGCATCCCACACAAACGAATGTTCCACATGCGGGTTTCACATGCCACCAACTCCACATTCACAGGCAACTTCAGCGCCACAGACGTTTTCAGATAGCCCTCAATGCAAAGGCTCTAGACGCAAATATTGGTGTGAGAGCTAATTCAATCAAGGAAACACTGCATGTTGGTGAAGGGCATATTGAAGAAGGATCAGCCGAGTGGTTCTTGTGGGAGAACAACTCCATTTGGCTCACTAACTTCACACACCATCAGGCTTCCAAGCAGCTCTCAAGGAAACTCAGTTTTCTCACTCGATGCTTAGAGCCCTTTGAGTGCATTATCTAGGAATGAACCTGGTAGAGCATCCCACACAAACGAATGCTCCACATGCGGGTTTCACATGCCACCAACTCCACATTCACAGGCAACTTCAGCGCCACAGCCGTTTTCAGATAGCCCTCAATGCAAAGGCTCTAGACGCAAATATTGGTGTGAGAGCTAATTCAATCAAGGAAACACTGCATGTTGGTGAAGGGCATATTGAAGAAGGATCAGCCGAGTGGTTCTTGTGGGAGAACAACTCCATTTGGCTCACTAACTTCACACACCATCAGGCTTCCAAGCAGCTCTCAAGGAAACTCAGTTTTCACACTCTATGCTTAGTGCCCTTTGTATGGCTAGGACTGAAATGAACCTGGTAGAGCATCCCACACAAACGAATGCTCCACATGCGGGTTTCACATGCCACCAACTCCACATTCACAGGCAACTTCAGCGCCACAGCCGTTTTCAGATAGCCCTCAATGCAAAGGCTCTAGACGCAAATATTGGTGTGAGAGCTAATTCAATCAAGGAAACACTGCATGTTGGTGAAGGGCATATTGAAGAAGGATCAGCCGAGTGGTTCTTGTTGGAGAACAACTCCATTTGGCTCACTAACTTCACACACCATCAGGCTTCCAAGCAGCTCTCAAGAAAACTCAGTTTTCACACTCTATGCTTAGTGCTCTTTGTGTGCCTAGGACTGAAATGAAGCTTGGTCAGCATCCCACACAAACGAATGCTCCACATGCGGGTTTCACATGCCACCAACTCCACATTCACAGGCAATTTCAGCGCCACAGCCGTTTTCAGATAGCCCTCAATGCAAAGGCTCTAGACGCAAATATTGGTGTGAGAGCTAATTCAATCAAGGAAACACTGCATGTTGGTGAAGGGCATATTGAAGAAGGATCAGCCGAGTGGTTCTTGTGGGAGAACAACTCCATTTGGCTCACTAACTTCACACACCATCAGGCTTCCAAGCAGCTCTCAAGGAAACTCAGTTTTCACACTCTATGCTTAGTGCTCTTTGTGTGCCTAGGACTGAAATGAAGCTTGGTCAGCATCCCACACAAACGAATGCTCCACATGCGTGTTTCACATGCCACCAACTCCACATTCACAGGCAACTTCAGCGCCACAGCCGTTTTCTGATAGCCCTCAATGCAAAGGCTCTAGACGCAAATATTGGTGTGAGAGCTAATTCAATCAAGGAAACACTGCATATTGGTGAAGGGCATATTGAAGAAGGATCAGCCGAGTGGTTCTTGTGGGAGAACAACTCCATTTGGCTCACTAACTTCACACACCATCAGGCTTCCAAGCAGCTCTCAAGGAAACTCAGTTTTCACACTCTATGCTTAGTGCCCTTTGAGTGCATTATCTAGGAATGAACCTGGTAGAGCATCCCACACAAACGAATGCTCCACATGCGGGTTTCACATGCCACCAACTCCACATTCACAGGCAACTTCAGCGCCACAGCCGTTTTCAGATAGCCCTCAATGCAAAGGCTCTAGACGCAAATATTGGTGTGAGAGCTAATTCAATCAAGGAAACACTGCATGTTGGTGAAGGGCATATTGAAGAAGGATCAGCCGAGTGGTTCTTGTGGGAGAACAACTCCATTTGGCTCACTAACTTCACACACCATCAGGCTTCCAAGCAGCTCTCAAGGAAACTCAGTTTTTACACTCTATGCTTAGTGCCCTTTGTGTGCCTAGGACTGAAAAGAAGCTTGGTCAGCATCCCACACAAACGAATGCTCCACATGCGGGTTTCACATGCCACCAACTCCACATTCACAGGCAACTTCAGCGCCACAGCCGTTTTCAGATAGCCCTCAATGCAAAGGCTCTAGACGCAAATATTGGTGTGAGAGCTAATTCAATCAAGGAAACACTGCATGTTGGTGAAGGGCATATTGAAGAAGGATCAGCCGAGTGGTTCTTGTGGGAGAACAACTCCATTTGGCTCACTAACTTCACACACCATCAGGCTTCCAAGCAGCTCTCAAGGAAACTCAGTTTTCACACTCTATGCTTAGTGCCCTTTGTGAGCCTAGGACTGAAATGAACCTGGTAGAGCATCCCACACAAACGAATGTTCCACATGCGGGTTTCACATGCCACCAACTCCACATTCACAGGCAACTTCAGCGCCACAGACGTTTTCAGATAGCCCTCAATGCAAAGGCTCTAGACGCAAATATTGGTGTGAGAGCTAATTCAATCAAAGAAACACTGCATGTTGGTGAAGGGCATATTGAAGAAGGATCAGCCGAGTGGTTCTTGTGGGAGAACAACTCCATTTGGCTCACTAACTTCACACACCATCAGGCTTCCAAGCAGCTCTCAAGGAAACTCAGTTTTCTCACTCGATGCTTAGAGCCCTTTGAGTGCATTATCTAGGAATGAACCTGGTAGAGCATCCCACACAAACGAATGCTCCACATGCGGGTTTCACATGCCACCAACTCCACATTCACAGGCAACTTCAGCGCCACAGCCGTTTTCAGATAGCCCTCAATGCAAAGGCTCTAGACGCAAATATTGGTGTGAGAGCTAATTCAATCAAGGAAACACTGCATGTTGGTGAAGGGCATATTGAAGAAGGATCAGCCGAGTGGTTCTTGTGGGAGAACAACTCCATTTGGCTCACTAACTTCACACACCATCAGGCTTCCAAGCAGCTCTCAAGGAAACTCAGTTTTCACACTCTATGCTTACTGCCCTTTGAGTGCATTATCTAGGAATGAACCTGGTAGAGCATCCCACACAAACGAATGCTCCACATGCGGGTTTCACATGCCACCAACTCCACATTCACAGGCAACTTCAGCGCCACAGCCGTTTTCAGATAGCCCTCAATGCAAAGGCTCTAGACGCAAATATTGGTGTGAGAGCTAATTCAATCAAGGAAACACTGCATGTTGGTGAAGGGCATATAGAAGAAGGATCAGCCGAGTGGTTCTTGTGGGAGAACAACTCCATTTGGCTCACTAACTTCACACACCATCAGGCTTCCAAGCAGCTCTCAAGGAAACTCAGTTTTTACACTCTATGCTTAGTGCCCTTTGTGTGCCTAGGACTGAAAAGAAGCTTGGTCAGCATCCCACACAAACGAATGCTCCACATGCGGGTTTCACATGCCACCAACTCCACATTCACAGGCAACTTCAGCGCCACAGCCGTTTTCAGATAGCCCTCAATGCAAAGGCTCTAGACGCAAATATTGGTGTGAGAGCTAATTCAATCAAGGAAACACTGCATGTTGGTGAAAGGCATATTGAAGAAGGATCAGCCGAGTGGTTCTTGTGGGAGAACAACTCCATTTGGCTCACTAACTTCACACCCCATCAGGCTTCCAAGCAGCTCTCAAGGAAACTCAGTTTTCACACTCTATGCTTAGTGCCCTTTGTGAGCCTAGGACTGAAATGAACCTGGTAGAGCATCCCACACAAACGAATGTTCCACATGCGGGTTTCACATGCCACCAACTCCACATTCACAGGCAACTTCAGCGCCACAGACGTTTTCAGATAGCCCTCAATGCAAAGGCTCTAGACGCAAATATTGGTGTGAGAGCTAATTCAATCAAGGAAACACTGCATGTTGGTGAAGGGCATATTGAAGAAGGATCAGCCGAGTGGTTCTTGTGGGAGAACAACTCCATTTGGCTCACTAACTTCACACACCATCAGGCTTCCAAGCAGCTCTCAAGGAAACTCAGTTTTCTCACTCGATGCTTAGAGCCCTTTGAGTGCATTATCTAGGAATGAACCTGGTAGAGCATCCCACACAAACGAATGCTCCACATGCGGGTTTCACATGCCACCAACTCCACATTCACAGGCAACTTCAGCGCCACAGCCGTTTTCAGATAGCCCTCAATGCAAAGGCTCTAGACGCAAATATTGGTGTGAGAGCTAATTCAATCAAGGAAACACTGCATGTTGGTGAAGGGCATATTGAAGAAGGATCAGCCGAGTGGTTCTTGTGGGAGAACAACTCCATTTGGCTCACTAACTTCACACACCATCAGGCTTCCAAGCAGCTCTCAAGGAAACTCAGTTTTCACACTCTATGCTTAGTGCCCTTTGTATGGCTAGGACTGAAATGAACCTGGTAGAGCATCCCACACAAACGAATGCTCCACATGCGGGTTTCACATGCCACCAACTCCACATTCACAGGCAACTTCAGCGCCACAGCCGTTTTCAGATAGCCCTCAATGCAAAGGCTCTAGACGCAAATATTGGTGTGAGAGCTAATTCAATCAAGGAAACACTGCATGTTGGTGAAGGGCATATTGAAGAAGGATCAGCCGAGTGGTTCTTGTTGGAGAACAACTCCATTTGGCTCACTAACTTCACACACCATCAGGCTTCCAAGCAGCTCTCAAGAAAACTCAGTTTTCACACTCTATGCTTAGTGCTCTTTGTGTGCCTAGGACTGAAATGAAGCTTGGTCAGCATCCCACACAAACGAATGCTCCACATGCGGGTTTCACATGCCACCAACTCCACATTCACAGGCAACTTCAGCGCCACAGCCGTTTTCAGATAGCCCTCAATGCAAAGGCTCTAGACGCAAATATTGGTGTGAGAGCTAATTCAATCAAGGAAACACTGCATGTTGGTGAAGGGCATATTGAAGAAGGATCAGCCGAGTGGTTCTTGTGGGAGAACAACTCCATTTGGCTCACTAACTTCACACACCATCAGGCTTCCAAGCAGCTCTCAAGGAAACTCAGTTTTCACACTCTATGCTTAGTGCTCTTTGTGTGCCTAGGACTGAAATGAAGCTTGGTCAGCATCCCACACAAACGAATGCTCCACATGCGGGTTTCACATGCCACCAACTCCACATTCACAGGCAACTTCAGCGCCACAGCCGTTTTCTGATAGCCCTCAATGCAAAGGCTCTAGACGCAAATATTGGTGTGAGAGCTAATTCAATCAAGGAAACACTGCATGTTGGTGAAGGGCATATTGAAGAAGGATCAGCCGAGTGGTTCTTGTGGGAGAACAACTCCATTTGGCTCACTAACTTCACACACCATCAGGCTTCCAAGCAGCTCTCAAGGAAACTCAGTTTTCACACTCTATGCTTAGTGCCCTTTGAGTGCATTATCTAGGAATGAACCTGGTAGAGCATCCCACACAAACGAATGCTCCACATGCGGGTTTCACATGCCACCAACTCCACATTCACAGGCAACTTCAGCGCCACAGCCGTTTTCAGATAGCCCTCAATGCAAAGGCTCTAGACGCAAATATTGGTGTGAGAGCTAATTCAATCAAGGAAACACTGCATGTTGGTGAAGGGCATATTGAAGAAGGATCAGCCGAGTGGTTCTTGTGGGAGAACAACTCCATTTGGCTCACTAACTTCACACACCATCAGGCTTCCAAGCAGCTCTCAAGGAAACTCAGTTTTTACACTCTATGCTTAGTGCCCTTTGTGTGCCTAGGACTGAAAAGAAGCTTGGTCAGCATCCCACACAAACGAATGCTCCACATGCGGGTTTCACATGCCACCAACTCCACATTCACAGGCAACTTCAGCGCCACAGCCGTTTTCAGATAGCCCTCAATGCAAAGGCTCTAGACGCAAATATTGGTGTGAGAGCTAATTCAATCAAGGAAACACTGCATGTTGGTGAAGGGCATATTGAAGAAGGATCAGCCGAGTGGTTCTTGTGGGAGAACAACTCCATTTGGCTCACTAACTTCACACACCATCAGGCTTCCAAGCAGCTCTCAAGGAAACTCAGTTTTCACACTCTATGCTTAGTGCCCTTTGTGAGCCTAGGACTGAAATGAACCTGGTAGAGCATCCCACACAAACGAATGTTCCACATGCGGGTTTCACATGCCACCAACTCCACATTCACAGGCAACTTCAGCGCCACAGACGTTTTCAGATAGCCCTCAATGCAAAGGCTCTAGACGCAAATATTGGTGTGAGAGCTAATTCAATCAAGGAAACACTGCATGTTGGTGAAGGGCATATTGAAGAAGGATCAGCCGAGTGGTTCTTGTGGGAGAACAACTCCATTTGGCTCACTAACTTCACACACCATCAGGCTTCCAAGCAGCTCTCAAGGAAACTCAGTTTTCTCACTCGATGCTTAGAGCCCTTTGAGTGCATTATCTAGGAATGAACCTGGTAGAGCATCCCACACAAACGAATGCTCCACATGCGGGTTTCACATGCCACCAACTCCACATTCACAGGCAACTTCAGCGCCACAGCCGTTTTCAGATAGCCCTCAATGCAAAGGCTCTAGACGCAAATATTGGTGTGAGAGCTAATTCAATCAAGGAAACACTGCATGTTGGTGAAGGGCATATTGAAGAAGGATCAGCCGAGTGGTTCTTGTGGGAGAACAACTCCATTTGGCTCACTAACTTCACACACCATCAGGCTTCCAAGCAGCTCTCAAGGAAACTCAGTTTTCACACTCTATGCTTAGTGCCCTTTGTATGGCTAGGACTGAATGAACCTGGTAGAGCATCCCACACAAACGAATGCTCCACATGCGGGTTTCACATGCCACCAACTCCACATTCACAGGCAACTTCAGCGCCACAGCCGTTTTCAGATAGCCCTCAATGCAAAGGCTCTAGACGCAAATATTGGTGTGAGAGCTAATTCAATCAAGGAAACACTGCATGTTGGTGAAGGGCATATTGAAGAAGGATCAGCCGAGTGGTTCTTGTGGGAGAACAACTCCATTTGGCTCACTAACTTCACACACCATCAGGCTTCCAAGCAGCTCTCAAGAAAACTCAGTTTTCACACTCTATGCTTAGTGCTCTTTGTGTGCCTAGGACTGAAATGAAGCTTGGTCAGCATCCCACACAAACGAATGCTCCACATGCGGGTTTCACATGCCACCAACTCCACATTCACAGGCAATTTCAGCGCCACAGCCGTTTTCAGATAGCCCTCAATGCAAAGGCTCTAGACGCAAATATTGGTGTGAGAGCTAATTCAATCAAGGAAACACTGCATGTTGGTGAAGGGCATATTGAAGAAGGATCAGCCGAGTGGTTCTTGTGGGAGAACAACTCCATTTGGCTCACTAACTTCACACACCATCAGGCTTCCAAGCAGCTCTCAAGGAAACTCAGTTTTCACACTCTATGCTTACTGCCCTTTGAGTGCATTATCTAGGAATGAACTTGGTAGAGCATCCCACACAAACGAATGCTCCACATGCGGGTTTCACATGCCACCAACTCCACATTCACAGGCAACTTCAGCGCCACAGCCGTTTTCAGATAGCCTTCAATGCAAAGGCTCTAGACGCAAATATTGGTGTGAGAGCTAATTCAATCAAGGAAACACTGCATGTTGGTGAAGGGCATATTGAAGAAGGATCAGCCGAGTGGTTCTTGTGGGAGAACAACTCCATTTGGCTCACTAACTTCACACACCATCAGGCTTCCAAGCAGCTCCCAAGGAAACTCAGTTTTCACACTCTATGCTTAGTGCCCTTTGAGTGCATTATCTAGGAATGAACTTGGTAGAGCATCCCACACAAACGAATGCTCCACATGCGGGTTTCACATGCCACCAACTCCACATTCACAGGCAACTTCAGCGCCACAGCCGTTTTTAGATAGCCCTCAATGCAAAGGCTCTAGACGCAAATATTGGTGTGAGAGCTAATTCAATCAAGGAAACACTGCATGTTGGTGAAGGGCATATTGAAGAAGGATCAGCCGAGTGGTTCTTGTGGGAGAACAACTCCATTTGGCTCACTAACTTCACACACCATCAGGCTTCCAAGCAGCTCTCAAGGAAACTCAGTTTTTACACTCTATGCTTAGTGCCCTTTGTGTGCCCAGGACTGAAATGAAGCTTGGTCAGCATCCCACACAAACGAATGCTCCACATGCGGGTTTCACATGCCACCAACTCCACATTCACAGGCAACTTCAGCGCCACAGCCGTTTTCAGATAGCCCTCAATGCAAAGGCTCTAGACGCAAATATTGGTGTGAGAGCTAATTCAATCAAGGAAACACTGCATGTTGGTGAAGGGCATATTGAAGAAGGATCAGCCGAGTGGTTCTTGTGGGAGAACAACTCCATTTGGCTCACTAACTTCACACACCATCAGGCTTCCAAGCAGCTCTCAAGGAAACTCAGTTTTCACACTCTATGCTTAGTGCTCTTTGTGTGCCTTGGACTGAAATGAAGCATGGAGAGCATCCCACACAAACGAATGCTCCACATGCGGGTTTCACATGCCACCAACTCCACATTCACAGGCAACTTCAGCGCCACAGCCGTTTTCAGATAGCCCTCAATGCAAAGGCTCTAGACGCAAATATTGGTGTGAGAGCTAATTCAATCAAGGAAACACTGCATGTTGGTGAAGGGCATATTGAAGAAGGATCAGCCGAGTGGTTCTTGTGGGAGAACAACTCCATTTGGCTCACTAACTTCACACACCATCAGGCTTCCAAGCAGCTCTCAAGGAAACTCAGTTTTCACACTCTATGCTTAGTGCTCTTTGTGTGCCTAGGACTGAAATGAAGCTTGGTCAGCATCCCACACAAACGAATGCTCCACATGCGGGTTTCACATGCCACCAACTCCACATTCACAGGCAACTTCAGCGCCACAGCCGTTTTCAGGTAGTCCTCAATGAAAAGGCTCTAGACGCAAATATTGGTGTGAGAGCTAATTCAATCAAGGAAACACTGCATGTTGGTGAAGGGCATATTGAAGAAGGATCAGCCGAGTGGTTCTTGTGGGAGAACAACTCCATTTGGCTCACTAACTTCACACACCATCAGGCTTCCAAGCAGCTCTCAAGGAAACTCAGTTTTCACACTCTATGCTTAGTGCCCTTTGAGTGCATTAACTAGGAATGAACCTGGTAGAGCATCCCACACAAACGAATGCTCCACATGCGGGTTTCACATGCCACCAACTCCACATTCACAGGCAACTTCAGCGCCACAGCCGTTTTCAGATAGCCCTCAATGCAAAGGCTCTAGACGCAAATATTGGTGTGAGAGCTAATTCAATCAAGAAAACACTGCATGTTGGTGAAGGGCATATTGAAGAAGGATCAGCCGAGTGGTTCTTGTGGGAGAACAACTCCATTTGGCTCACTAACTTCACACACCATCAGGCTTCCAAGCAGCTCTCAAGGAAACTCAGTTTTCACACTGTATGCTTAGTGCTCTTTGTGTGCCTAGGACTGAAATGAAGCTTGGTCAGCATCCCACACAAACGAATGCTCCACATGCGGGTTTCACAACCACCAACTCCACATTCACAGGCAACTTCAGCGCCACAGCCGTTTTCAGATAGCCCTCAATGCAAAGGCTCTAGACGCAAATATTGGTGTGAGAGCTAATTCAATCAAGGAAACACTGCATGTTGGTGAAGGGCATATTGAAGAAGGATCAGCCGAGTGGTTCTTGTGGGAGAACAACTCCATTTGGCTCACTAACTTCACACCCCATCAGGCTTCCAAGCAGCTCTCAAGGAAACTCAGTTTTCACACTCTATGCTTAGTGCCCTTTGAGTGCATTATCTTGGAATGAACCTGTAGAGCATCCCACACAAACGAATGCTCCACATGCGGGTTTCACATGCACCAACTCCACATTCACAGGCAACTTCAGCGCCACAGCCGTTTTCAGATAGCCCTCAATGCAAAGGCTCTAGACGCAAATATTGGTGTGAGAGCTAATTCAATCAAGGAAACACTGCATGTTGGTGAAGGGCATATTGAAGAAGGATCAGCCGAGTGGTTCTTGTGGGAGAACAACTCCATTTGGCTCACTAACTTCACACACCATCAGGCTTCCAAGCAGCTCTCAAGGAAACTCAGTTTTCACACTCTATGCTTAGTGCTCTTTGTGTGCCTACGACTGAAATGAAGCTTGGTCAGCATCCCACACAAACGAATGCTCCACATGCGGGTTTCACATGCCACCAACTCCACATTCACAGGCAACTTCAGCGCCACAGCCGTTTTCAGATAGCCCTCAATGCAAAGGCTCTAGACGCAAATATTGGTGTGAGAGCTAATTCAATCAGGAAACACTGCATGTTGGTGAAGGGCATATTGAAGAAGGATCAGCCGAGTGGTTCTTGTGGGAGAACAACTCCATTTGGCTCACTAACTTCACACCCCATCAGGCTTCCAAGCAGCTCTCAAGGAAACTCAGTTTTCACACTCTATGCTTAGTGCCCTTTGAGTGCATTATCTTGGAATGAACCTGTAGAGCATCCCACACAAACGAATGCTCCACATGCGGGTTTCACATGCCACCAACTCCACATTCACAGGCAACTTCAGCGCCACAGCCGTTTTCAGATAGCCCTCAATGCAAAGGCTCTAGACGCAAATATTGGTGTGAGAGCTAATTCAATCAAGGAAACACTGCATGTTGGTGAAGGGCATATTGAAGAAGGATCAGCCGAGTGGTTCTTGTGGAGAACAACTCCATTTGGCTCACTAACTTCACACACCATCAGGCTTCCAAGCAGCTCTCAAGGAAACTCAGTTTTCACACTCTATGCTTAGTGCTCTTTGTGTGCCTAGGACTGAAATGAAGCTTGGTCAGCATCCCACACAAACGAATGCTCCACATGCGGGTTTCACATGCCACCAACTCCACATTCACAGGCAACTTCAGCGCCACAGCCGTTTTCAGATAGCCCTCAATGCAAAGGCTCTAGACGCAAATATTGGTGTGAGAGCTAATTCAATCAAGGAAACACTGCATGTTGGTGAAGGGCATATTGAAGAAGGATCAGCCGAGTGGTTCTTGTGGGAGAACAACTCCATTTGGCTCACTAACTTCACACCCCATCAGGCTTCCAAGCAGCTCTCAAGGAAACTCAGTTTTCACACTCTATGCTTAGTGCCCTTTGAGTGCATTATCTTGGAATGAACCTGGTAGAGCATCCCACACAAACGAATGCTCCACATGCGGGTTTCACATGCCACCAACTCCACATTCACAGGCAACTTCAGCGCCACAGCCGTTTTCAGATAGCCCTCAATGCAAAGGCTCTAGACGCAAATATTGGTGTGAGAGCTAATTCAATCAGGAAACACTGCATGTTGGTGAAGGGCATATTGAAGAAGGATCAGCCGAGTGGTTCTTGTGGGAGAACAACTCCATTTGGCTCACTAACTTCACACACCATCAGGCTTCCAAGCAGCTCTCAAGGAAACTCAGTTTTCACACTCTATGCTTAGTGCTCTTTGTGTGCCTAGGACTGAAATGAAGCTTGGTCAGCATCCCACACAAACGAATGCTCCACATGCGGGTTTCACATGCCACCAACTCCACATTCACAGGCAACTTCAGCGCCACAGCCGTTTTCAGATAGCCCTCAATGCAAAGGCTCTAGACGCAAATATTGGTGTGAGAGCTAATTCAATCAAGGAAACACTGCATGTTGGTGAAGGGCATATTGAAGAAGGATCAGCCGAGTGGTTCTTGTGGGAGAACAACTCCATTTGGCTCACTAACTTCACACACCATCAGGCTTCCAAGCAGCTCTCAAGGAAACTCAGTTTTCACACTCTATGCTTAGTGCCCTTTCTTTGGCTAGGACTGAAATGAACCTGGTAGAGCATCCCACACAAACGAATGCTCCACATGCGGGTTTCACATGCACCAACTCCACATTCACAGGCAACTTCAGCGCCACAACTGTTTTCAGATAGCCCTCAATGCAAAGGCTCTAGACGCCAATATTGGTGTGAGAGCTAATTCAATCAAGGAAACACTGCATGTTGGTGAAGGGCATATTGAAGAAGGATCAGCCGAGTGGTTCTTGTGGGAGAACAACTCCATTTGGCTCACTAACTTCACACACCATCAGGCTTCAAGCAGCTCTCAAGGAAACTCAGTTTTCACACTCTATGCTTAGTGCCCTTTGTGTGCCTAGGACTGAAATGAAGCTTGGTCAGCATCCCACACAAACGAATGCTCCACATGCGGGTTTCACATGCCACCAACTCCACATTCACAGGCAACTTCAGCGCCACAGCCGTTTTCAGATAGCCCTCAATGCAAAGGCTCTAGACGCAAATATTGGTGTGAGAGCTAATTCAATCAAGGAAACACTGCATGTTGGTGAAGGGCATATTGAAGAAGGATCAGCCGAGTGGTTCTTGTGGGGAAGAGAACAACTCCATTTGGCTCACTAACTTCACACACCATCAGGCTTCCAAGCAGCTCTCAAGGAAACTCAGTTTTCACACTCTATGCTTAGTGCCCTTTGAGTGCATTATCTAGGAATGAACCTGGTAGAACATCCCACACAAACGAATGCTCCACATGCGGGTTTCACATGCCACCAACTCCACATTCACAGGCAACTTCAGCGCCACAGCCGTTTTCAGATAGCCTTCAATGCAAAGGCTCTAGACGCAAATATTGGTGTGAGAGCTAATTCAATCAAGGAAACACTGCATGTTGGTGAAGGGCATATTGAAGAAGGATCAGCCGAGTGGTTCTTGTGGGAGAACAACTCCATTTGGCTCACTAACTTCACACACCATCAGGCTTCCAAGCAGCTCTCAAGAAACTCAGTTTTCACACTCTATGCTTAGTGCCCTTTGTATGGCTAGGACTGAAATGAACCTGGTAGAGCATCCCACACAAACGCATGCTCCACATGCGGGTGTCACATGCACCAACTCCACATTCACAGGCAACTTCAGCGCCACAGCCGTTTTCAGATAGCCCTCAATGCAAAGGCTCTAGACGCAAATATTGGTGTGAGAGCTAATTCAATCAAGGAAACACTGCATGTTGGTGAAGGGCATATTGAAGAAGGATCAGCCGAGTGATTCTTGTGGGAGAACAACTCCATTTGGCTCACTAACTTCACACACCATCAGGCTTCCAAGCAGCTCTCAAGGAAACTCAGTTTTCACACTCTATGCTTAGTGCCCTTTGAGTGCATTATCTAGGAATGAACCTGGTAGAGCATCCCACACAAACGAATGCTCCACATGCGGGTTTCACATGCCACCAACTCCACATTCACAGGCAACTTCAGCGCCACAGCCGTTTTCAGATAGCCCTCAATGCAAAGGCTCTAGACGCAAATATTGGTGTGAGAGCTAATTCAATCAAGGAAACACTGCATGTTGGTGAAGGGCATATTGAAGAAGGATCAGCCGAGTGGTTCTTGTGGGAGAACAACTCCATTTGGCTCACTAACTTCACACACCATCAGGCTTCCAAGCAGCTCTCAAGGAAACTCAGTTTTCACACTCTATGCTTAGTGCCCTTTGTGTGCCTAGGACTGAAATGAAGCTTGGTCAGCATCCCACACAAACGAATGCTCCACATGCGGGTTTCACATGCCACCAACTCCACATTCACAGGCAACTTCAGCGCCACAGCCGTTTTCAGATAGCCCTCAATGCAAAGGCTCTAGACGCAAATATTGGTGTGAGAGCTAATTCAATCAAGGAAACACTGCATGTTGGTGAAGGGCATATTAAAGAAGGATCAGCCGAGTGGTTCTTGTGGGAGAACAACTGCATTTGGCTCACTAACTTCACACACCATCAGGCTTCCAAGCAGCTCTCAAGGAAACTCAGTTTTCACACTCTATGCTTAGTGCTCTTTGTGTGCCTACGACTGAAATGAAGCTTGGTCAGCATCCCACACAAACGAATGCTCCACATGCGGGTTTCACATGCCACCAACTCCACATTCACAGGCAACTTCAGCGCCACAGCCGTTTTCAGATAGCCCTCAATGCAAAGGCTCTAGACGCAAATATTGGTGTGAGAGCTAATTCAATCAAGGAAACACTGCATGTTGGTGAAGGGCATATTGAAGAAGGATCAGCCGAGTGGTTCTTGTGGGAGAACAACTCCATTTGGCTCACTAACTTCACACACCATCAGGCTTCCAAGCAGCTCTCAAGGAAACTCAGTTTTCACACTCTATGCTTAGTGCTCTTTGTGTGCCTAGGACTGAAATGAAGCTTGGTCAGCATCCCACACAAACGAATGCTCCACATGCGGGTTTCACATGCCACCAACTCCACATTCACAGGCAACTTCAGCGCCACAGCCGTTTTCTGATAGCCCTCAATGCAAAGGCTCTAGACGCAAATATTGGTGTGAGAGCTAATTCAATCAAGGAAACACTGCATGTTGGTGAAGGGCATATTGAAGAAGGATCAGCCGAGTGGTTCTTGTGGGAGAACAACTCCATTTGGCTCACTAACTTCACACACCATCAGGCTTCAAAGCAGCTCTCAAGGAAACTCAGGTTTTCACACTCTATGCTTAGTGCCCTTTGAGTGCATTATCTAGGAATGAACTTGGTAGAGCATCCCAGACAAACGAATGCTCCACATGCGGGTTTCACATGCCACCAACTCCACATTCACAGGCAACTTCAGCGCCACAGCCGTTTTCAGATAGCCCTCAATGCAAAGGCTCTAGACGCAAAATATTGGTGTGAGAGCTAATTCAATCAAGGAAACACTGCATGTTGTGAAGGGCATATTGAAGAAGGATCAGCCGAGTGGTTCTTGTGGGAGAACAACTCCATTTGGCTCACTAACTTCACACACCATCAGGCTTCCAAGCAGCTCTCAAGGAAACTCAGTTTCCCACTCTATGCTTAGTGCTCTTTGAGTGCATTACCTGGGAATGAAGCTGGTAGAGCATCCCACACTTATGAATGCTCCACATGCGGGTTTCACATGCCACCAACTCCACATTCACAGGCAACTTCAGCGCCACAGCCGTTTTCAGATAGCCCTCAATGCAAAGGCTCTAGACGCAAATATTGGTTTGAGAGCTAATTCAATCAAGGAAACACTGCATGTTGGTGAAGGGCATATTGAAGAAGGATCAGCCGAGTGGTTCTTGTGGGAGAACAACTCCATTTGGCTCACTAACTTCACACACCATCAGGCTTCCAAGCAGCTCTCAAGGAAACTCAGTTTTCACACTCTATGCTTAGTGCCCTTTGTGAGCCTAGGACTGAAATGAACCTGGTAGAGCATCCCACACAAACGAATGCTCCACATGCGGGTTTCACATGCCACCAACTCCACATTCACAGGCAACTTCAGCGCCACAGCCGTTTTCAGATAGCCCTCAATGCAAAGGCTCTAGACGCAAATATTGGTGTGAGAGCTAATTCAATCAAGGAAACACTGCATGTTGGTGAAGGGCATATTGAAGAAGGATCAGCCGAGTGGTTCTTGTGGAGAACAACTCCATTTGGCTCACTAACTTCACACACCATCAGGCTTCCAAGCAGCTCTCAAGGAAACTCAGTTTTCACACTCTATGCTTAGTGCCCTTTGAGTGCATTATCTAGGAATGAACCTGGTAGAGCATCCCACACAAACGAATGCTCCACATGCGGGTTTCACATGCCACCAACTCCACATTCACAGGCAACTTCAGCGCCACAGCCGTTTTCAGATAGCCCTCAATGCAAAGGCTCTAGACGCAAATATTGGTGTGAGAGCTAATTCAATCAAGGAAACACTGCATGTTGGTGAAGGGCATATTGAAGAAGGATCAGCCGAGTGGTTCTTGTGGGAGAACAACTCCATTTGGCTCACTAACTTCACACACCATCAGGCTTCCAAGCAGCTCTCAAGGAAACTCAGTTTTCACACTCTATGCTTAGTGCCCTTTGTGTGCCTAGGACTGAAATGAAGCTTGGTCAGCATCCCACACAAACGAATGCTCCACATGCGGGTTTCACATGCCACCAACTCCACATTCACAGGCAACTTCAGCGCCACAGCCGTTTTCAGATAGCCCTCAATGCAAAGGCTCTAGACGCAAATATTGGTGTGAGAGCTAATTCAATCAAGGAAACACTGCATGTTGGTGAAGGGCATATTGAAGAAGGATCAGCCGAGTGGTTCTTGTGGGAGAACAACTCCATTTGGCTCACTAACTTCACACACCATCAGGCTTCCAAGCAGCTCTCAAGGAAACTCAGTTTTCACACTCTATGCTTAGTGCCCTTTGAGTGCATTATCTAGGAATGAACCTGGTAGAGCATCCCACACAAACGAATGCTCCACATGCGGGTTTCACATGCCACCAACTCCACATTCACAGGCAACTTCAGCGTCACAGCCCCGTTTTCAGATAGCCCTCAATGCAAAGGCTCTAGACGCAAATATTGGTGTGAGAGCTAATTCAATCAAGGAAACACTGCATGTTGGTGAAGGGCATATTGAAGAAGGATCAGCCGAGTGGTTCTTGTGGGAGAACAACTCCATTTGGCTCACTAACTTCACACACCATCAGGCTTCCAAGCAGCTCTCAAGGAAACTCAGTTTTCACACTCTATGCTTAGTGCCCTTTGTGTGCCTAGGACTGAAATGAAGCTTGGTCAGCATCCCACACAAACGAATGCTCCACATGCGGGTTTCACATGCCACCAACTCCACATTCACAGGCAACTCAGCGCCACAGCCGTTTTCAGATAGCCCTCAATGCAAAGGCTCTAGACGCAAATATTGGTGTGAGAGCTAATTCAATCAAGGAAACACTGCATGTTGGTGAAGGGCATATTGAAGAAGGATCAGCCGAGTGGTTCTTGTGGGGAGAACAACTCCATTTGGCTCACTAACTTCACACACCATCAGGCTTCCAAGCAGCTCTCAAGGAAACTCAGTTTTCACACTCTATGCTTAGTGCTCTTTGTGTGCCTAGGAATGAAATGAAGCTGGTCAGCATCCCACACAAACGAATGCTCCACATGCGGGTTTCACATGCCACCAACTCCACATTCACAGGCAACTTCAGCGACACAGCCGTTTTCAGATAGCCCTCAATGCAAAGGCTCTAGACGGAAATATTGGTGTGAGAGCTAATTCAATCAAGGAAACACTGCATGTTGGTGAAGGGCATATTCAAGGAAGGATCAGCCGAGTGGTTCTTGTGGGAGAACAACTCCATTTGGCTCACTAACTTCACACCCCTCAGGCTTCCAAGCAGCTCTCAAGGAAACTCATTTTCACACTCTATGCTTAGTGCCCTTTGAGTGCATTATCTTGGAATGAACCTGTAGAGCATCCCACACAACGAATGCTCCACATGCGGGTTTCACATGCCACCAACTCCACATTTCACAGGCAACTTCAGCGCCACAGCCGTTTCAGATAGCCTCAATGCAAAGGCTCTAGACGCAAATATTGGTGTGAGAGCTAATTCAATCAAGGAAACACTGCATGTTTGGTGAAGGGCATATTGAAGAAGGATCAGCCGAGTGGTTCTTGTGGGAGAA
>NW_026698341.1:0-57367 GCF_030435755.1 Ochotona princeps
TAATGGAGTTGTTCTCCCACAAGAACCACTCGGCTGATCCTTCTTCAATATGCCCTTCACCAACATGCAGTGTTTCCTTGATTGAATTAGCTCTCACACCAATATTTGCGTCTAGAGCCTTTGCATTGAGGGCTATCTGAAAACGGCAGTGGCGCTGAAGTTGCGTGTGAATGTGGAGTTGGTGGCATGTGAAACCCGCATGTGGAGCATTCGTTTGTGTGGGATGCTCGACCAGGTTCATTCCTAGATAATGCACTCAAAGGGCACTAAGCATAGAGTGTGAAAACTGAGTTTCTGAGAGCTGCTTGGAAGCCTGATGGTGTGTGAAGTTAGTGAACCAAATGGAGTTGTTCTCCCACAAGAACCACTCGGCTGATCCTTCTTCAATATGCCCTTCACCAACATGCAGTGTTTCCTTGATTGAATTAGCTCTCACACCAATATTTGCGTCTAGAGCCTTTGCATTGAGGGCTATCTGAAAACGGCTGTGGCGCTGAAGTTGCCTGTGAATGTGGAGTTGGTGGCATGTGAAACCCGCATGTGGAGCATTCGTTTGTGTGGGATGCTCTACCAGGTTCATTCCTAGATAACGCACTCAAAGGGCACTAAGCATAGAGTGTGAAAACTGAGTTTCCTTGAGAGCTGCTTGGAAGCCTGATGGTGTGTGAAGTTAGTGAGCCAAATGGAGTTGTTCTCCCACAAGAACCACTCGCTGATCCTTCTTCAATATGCCCTTCACCAACATGCAGTGTTTCCTTGATTGAATTAGCTCTCACACCAATATTTGCGTCTAGAGCCTTTGCATTGAGGGCTATCTGAAAACGGCTGTGGCGCTGAAGTTGCCTGAGAATGTGGAGTTGGTGGCATGTGAAACCCGCATGTGGAGCATTCGTTTGTGTGGGATGCTCTACCAGGTTCATTCCTAGATAATGCACTCAAAGGGCACTAAGCATAGAGTGTGAAAACTGAGTTTCCTTGAGAGCTGCTTGGAAGCCTGATGGTGTGTGAAGTTAGTGAGCCAAATGGAGTTGTTCTCCAACAAGAACCACTCGGGCTGATCCTTCTTCAATATGCCCTTCACCAACATGCAGTGTTTCCTTGATTGAATTAGCTCTCACACCAATATTTGCGTCTAGAGCCTTTGCATTGAGGGCTATCTGAAAACGGCAGTGGCGCTGAAGTTGCCTGAGAATGTGGAGTTGGTGGCATGTGAAACCCGCATGTGGAGCATTCGTTTGTGTGGGATGCTCTACCAGGTTCATTCCTAGATAATGCACTCAAAGGGCACTAAGCATAGAGTGTGAAAACTGAGTTTCCTTGAGAGCTGCTTAGAAGCCTGATGGTGTGTGAAGTTAGTGAGCCAATGGAGTTGTTCTCCCACAAGAACCACTCGGCTGATCCTTCTTCAATATGCCCTTCACCAACATGCAGTGTTTCCTTGATTGAATTAGCTCTCACACCAATATTTGCGTCTAGAGCCTTTGCATTGAGGGCTATCTGAAAACGGCTGTGGCGCTGAAGTTGCCTGAGAATGTGGAGTTGGTGGCATGTGAAACCCGCATGTGGAGCATTCGTTTGTGTGGGATGCTCTACCAGGTTCATTCCTAGATAATGCACTCAAAGGGCACTAAGCATAGAGTGTGAAAACTGAGTTTCCTTGAGAGCTTGCTTGGAAGCCTGATGGTGTGTGAAGTTAGTGAGCCAAATGGAGTTGTTCTCCCACAAGAACCACTCGGCTGATCCTTCTTCAATATGCCCTTCACCAACATGCAGTGTTTCCTTGATTGAATTAGCTCTCACACCAATATTTGCGTCTAGAGCCTTTGCATTGAGGGCTATCTGAAAACGGCTGTGGCGCTGAAGTTGCCTGAGAATGTGGAGTTGGTGGCATGTGAAACCCGCATGTGGAGCATTCGTTTGTGTGGGATGCTCTACCGTGTTCATTCCTAGATAATGCACTCAAAGGGCACTAAGCATAGAGTGTGAAAACTGAGTTTCATTGAGAGCTGCTTGGAAGCCTGATGGTGTGTGAAGTTAGTGAGCCAAATGGAGTTGTTCTCCCACAAGAACCACTCGGCTGATCCTTCTTCAATATGCCCTTCACCAACATGCAGTGTTTCCTTGATTGAATTAGCTCTCACACCAATATTTGCGTCTAGAGCCTTTGCATTGAGGGCTATCTGAAAACGGCTGTGGCGCTGAAGTTGCCTGTGAATGTGGAGTTGGTGGCATGTGAAACCCGCATGTGGAGCATTCGTTTGTGTGGGATGCTCTACCAGGTTCATTCCTAGATAACGCACTCAAAGGGCACTAAGCATAGAGTGTGAAAACTGAGTTTCCTTGAGAGCTGCTTGGAAGCCTGATGGTGTGTGAAGTTAGTGAGCCAAATGGAGTTGTTCTCCCACAAGAACCACTCGGCTGATCCTTCTTCAATATGCCCTTCACCAACATGCAGTGTTTCCTTGATTGAATTAGCTCTCACACCAATATTTGCGTCTAGAGCCTTTGCATTGAGGGCTATCTGAAAACGGCTGTGGCGCTGAAGTTGCCTGTGAATGTGGAGTTGGTGGCATGTGAAACCCGCATGTGGAGCATTCGTTTGTGTGGGACGCTCTACCAGGATCATCCTAGATAATGCACTCAAAGGGCACTAAGCATAGAGTGTGAAAACTGAGTTTCCTTGAGAGCTGCTTGGAAGCCTGATGGTGTGTGAAGTTAGTGAGCCAAATGGAGTTGTTCTCCCACAAGAACACTCGGCTGATCCTTCTTCAATATGCCCTTCACCAACATGCAGTGTTTCCTTGATTGAATTAGCTCTCACACCAATATTTGCGTCTAGAGCCTTTGCATTGAAGGCTATCTGAAAACGGCTGTGGCGCTGAAGTTGCCTGAGAATGTGGAGTTGGTGCATGTGAAACCCGCATGTGGAGCATTCGTTTGTGTGGGATGCTCTACCAGGTTCATCCCTAGATAATGCACTCAAAGGGCACTAAGCATAGAGTGTGAAAACTGAGTTTCCTTGAGAGCTGCTTGGAAGCCTGATGATGTGTGAAGTTAGTGAGCCAAATGGAGTTGTTCTCCCACAAGAACCACTCGGCTGATCCTTCTTCAATATGCCCTTCACCAACATGCAGTGTTTCCTTGATTGAATTAGCTCTCACACCAATATTTGCGTCTAGAACCTTTGCATTGAGGGCTATCTGAAAACGGCTGTGGCTCTGAAGTTGCCTGTGAATGTGGAGTTGGTGGCATGTGAAACCCGCATGTGGAGCATTCGTTTGTGTGGGATGCTCTACCAGGTTCATTCCTAGATAACGCACTCAAAGGGCACTAAGCATAGAGTGTGAAAACTGAGTTTCCTTGAGAGCTGCTTGGAAGCCTGATGGTGTGTGAAGTTAGTGAGCCAAATGGAGTTGTTCTCCCACAGGAACCACTCGGCTGATCCTTCTTCAATATGCCCTTCACCAACATGCAGTGTTTCCTTGATTGAATTAGCTCTCACACCAATATTTGCGTCTAGAGCCTTTGCATTGAGGGCTATCTGAAAACGGCTGTGGCGCTGAAGTTGCCTGAGAATGTGGAGTTGGTGGCATGTGAAACCCGCATGTGGAGCATTCGTTTGTGTGGGATGCTCTACCAGGTTCATTCCTAGATAATGCACTCAAAGGGCACTAAGCATAGAGTGTGAAAACTGAGTTTCCTTGAGAGCTGCTTGGAAGCCTGATGGTGTGTGAAGTTAGTGAGCCAAATGGAGTTGTTCTCCCACAAGAACCACTCGGCTGATCCTTCTTCAATATGCCCTTCACCAACATGCAGTGTTTCCTTGATTGAATTAGCTCTCACACCAATATTTGCGTCTAGAGCCTTTGCATTGAGGGCTATCTGAAAACGGCTGTGGCGCTGAAGTTGCCTGAGAATGTGGAGTTGGTGGCATGTGAAACCCGCATGTGGAGCATTCGTTTGTGTGGCATGCTCTACCAGGTTCATCCCTAGATAATGCACTCAAAGGGCACTAAGCATAGAGTGTGAAAACTGAGTTTCCTTGAGAGCTGCTTGGAAGCCTGATGGTGTGTGAAGTTAGTGAGCCAAATGGAGTTGTTCTCCCACAAGAACCACTCGGCTGATCCTTCTTCAATATGCCCTTCACCAACATGCAGTGTTTCCTTGATTGAATTAGCTCTCACACCAATATTTGCGTCTAGAGCCTTTGCATTGAGGGCTATCTGAAAGCGGCTGTGGCGCTGAAGTTGCCTGTGAATGTGGAGTTGGTGGCATGTGAAACCCGCATGTGGAGCATTCGTTTGTGTGGGATGCTCTACCAGGTTCATTCCTAGATAATGCACTCAAAGGGCACTAAGCATAGAGTGTGAAAACTGAGTTTCCTTGAGAGCTGCTTGGAAGCCTGATGGTGTGTGAAGTTAGTGAGCCAAATGGAGTTGTTCTCCCACAAGAACCACTCGGCTGATCCTTCTTCAATATGCCCTTCACCAACATGCAGTGTTTCCTTGATTGAAAGGCTCTCACACCAATATTTGCGTCTAGAGCCTTTGCATTGAGGGCTATCTGAAAACGGCTGTGGCGCTGAAGTTGCCTGAGAATGTGGAGTTGGTGGCATGTGAAACCCGCATGTGGAGCATTCGTTTGTGTGGGATGCTCTACCAGGTTCATCTTAGATAATGCACTCAAAGGGCACTAAGCATAGAGTGTGAAAACTGAGTTTCCTTGAGAGCTGCTTGGAAGCCTGATGGTGTGTGAAGTTAGTGAGCCAAATGGAGTTGTTCTCCCACAAGAACCACTCGGCTGATCCTTCTTCAATATGCCCTTCACCAACATGCAGTGTTTCCTTGATTGAATTAGCTCTCACACCAATATTTGCGTCTAGAGCCTTTGCATTGAGGGCTATCTGAAAACGGCTGTGGCGCTGAAGTTGCCTGTGAATGTGGAGTTGGTGGCATGTGAAACCCGCATGTGGAGCATTCGTTTGTGTGGGGATGCTCTACCAGGTTCATCCCTAGATAATGCACTCAAAGGGCACTAAGCATAGAGTGTGAAAACTGAGTTTCCTTGAGAGCTGCTTGGAAGCCTGATGGTGTGTGAAGTTAGTGAGCCAAATGGAGTTGTTCTCCCACAAGAACCACTCGGCTGATCCTTCTTCAATATGCCCTTCACCAACATGCAGTGTTTCCTTGATTGAATTAGCTCTCACACCAATATTTGCGTCTAGAGCCTTTGCATTGAGGGCTATCTGAAAACGGCTGTGGCGCTGAAGTTGCCTGTGAATGTGGAGTTGGTGGCATGTGAAACCCGCATGTGGAGCATTCGTTTGTGTGGGATGCTCACCAAGCTTCATTTCAGTCCTAGGTACTCAAAGGGCCACTAAGCATAGAGTGTGAAAACTGAGTTTCCTTGAGAGCTGCTTAGAAGCCTGATGGTTTGTGAAGTTAGTGAGCCAAATGGAGTTGTTCTCCCACAAGAACCACTCGGCTGATCCTTCTTCAAAATGCCCTCCACCAACATGCAGTGTTTCCTTGATTGAATTAGCTCTCACACCAATATTTGCATCTAGAGCCTTTGCATTGAGGGCTATCTGAAAACGGCTGTGGCGCTGAAGTTGCCTGTGAATGTGGAGTTGGTGGCATGTGAAACCCGCATGTGGAGCATTCGTTTGTGTGGGATTCTCTACCAGGTTCATTCCTAGATAATGCACTCAAAGGGCACTAAGCATAGAGTGTGAAAACTGAGTTTCCTTGAGAGCTGCTTGGAAGCCTGATGGTGTGTGAAGTTAGTGAGCCAAATGGAGTTGTTCTCCCACAAGAACCACTCGGCTGATCCTTCTTCAATATGCCCTTCACCAACATGCAGTGTTTCCTTGATTGAATTAGCTCTCACACCAATATTTGCGTCTAGAGCCTTTGCACTGAGGGCTATCTGAAAACGGCTGTGGCACTGAAGTTGCCTGTGAATGTGGAGTTGGTGGCATGTGAAACCCGCATGTGGAGCATTCGTTTGTGTGGGATGCTCTACCAGGTTCATTCCTAGATAATGCACTCAAAGGGCACTAAGCATAGAGTGTGAAAACTGAGTTTCCTTGAGAGCTGCTTGGAAGCCTGATGGTGTGTGAAGTTAGTGAGCCAAATGGAGTTGTTCTCCCACAAGAACCACTCGGCTGATCCTTCTTCAATATGCCCTTCACCAACATGCAGTGTTTCCTTGATTGAATTAGCTCTCACACCAATATTTGCGTCTAGAGCCTTTGCATTGAGGGCTATCTGAAAATGCTGTGGCTCTGAAGTTGCCTGTGAATGTGGAGTTTGTGGCATGTGAAACCCGCATGTGGAGCATTCGTTTGTTTGGCATGCTAACCAAGCTTCATTTCAGTCCTAGCTACTCAAGGGCACTAAGCATAGAGTGTGAAAACTGAGTTTCCTTGAGAGCTGCTTGGAAGCCTGATGGTGTGTGAAGTTAGTGAGCCAAATGGAGTTGTTCTCCCACAAGAACCACTCGGCTGATCCTTCTTCAATATGCCCTTCACCAACATGCAGTGTTTCCTTGATTGAATTAGCTCTCACACCAATATTTGCGTCTAGAGCGTTTGCATTGAGGGCTATCTGAAAATGGCTGTGGCGCTGAAGTTGCCTGAGAATGTGGAGTTGGTGGCATGTGAAACCCGCATGTGGAGCATTCGTTTGTGTGGGATGCTCACCAAGCTTCATTTCAGTCCTAAGTACTCAAAGGGCACTAAGCATAGACTGTGAAAACTGAGTTTCCTTGAGAGCTGCTTAGAAGCCTGATGGTTTGTGAAGTTAGTGAGCCAAATGGAGTTGTTCTCCCACAAGAACCACTCGGCTGATCCTTCTTCAATATGCCCTTCACCAACATGCAGTGTTTCCTTGATTGAATTAGCTCTCACACCAATATTTGCGTCTAGAGCCTTTGCATTGAGGGCTATCTGAAAACGGCTGTGGCGCTGAAGTTGCCTGTGAATGTGGAGTTGGTGGCATGTGAAACCCGCATGTGGAGCATTCGTTTGTGTGGGATGCTCTACCAGGTTCATTCCTAGATAATGCACTCAAAGGGCACTAAGCATAGAGTGTGAAAACTGAGTTTCCTTGAGAGCTGCTTGGAAGCCTGATGGTGTGTGAAGTTAGTGAGCCAAATGGAGTTGTTCTCCCACAAGAACCACTCGGCTGATCCTTCTTCAATATGCCCTTCACCAACATGCAGTGTTTCCTTGATTGAATTAGCTCTCACACCAATATTTGGGTCTAGAGCCTTTGCATTGAGGGCTATCTGAAAACGGCTGTGGCGCTGAATTTGCCTGTGAATGTGGAGTTGGTGGCATGTGAAACCCGCATGTGGAGCATTCGTTTGTGTGGGATGCTCTACCAGGTTCATTGCTAGATAATGCACTCAAAGGGCACTAAGCATAGAGTGTGAAAACTGAGTTTCCTTGAGAGCTGCTTGGAAGCCTGATGGTGTGTGAAGTTAGTGAGCCAAATGGAGTTGTTCTCCCACAAGAACCACTCGGCTGATCCTTCTTCAATATGCCCTTCACCAACATGCAGTGTTTCCTTGATTGAATTAGCTCTCACACCAATATTTGCGTCTAGAGCCTTTGCATTGAGGGCTATCTGAAAACGGCTGTGGCGCTGAAGTTGCCTGTGAATGTGGAGTTGGTGGCATGTGAAACCCGCATGTGGAGCATTCGTTTGTGTGGGATGCTCACCAACCTTCATTTCAATCCTAGGTACTCAAAGGGCACTAAGCATAGAGTGTGAAAACTGAGTTTCCTTGAGAGCTGCTTAGAAGCCTGATGGTTTGTGAAGTTAGTGAGCCAAATGGAGTTGTTCTCCCACAAGAACCACTCGGCTGATCCTTCTTCAATATGCCCCTCCACCAACATGCAGTGTTTCCTTGATTGAATTAGCTCTCACACCAATATTTGCATCTAGAGCCTTTGCATTGAGGGCTATCTGAAAACGGCTGTGGCGCTGAAGTTGCCTGTGAATGTGGAGTTGGTGGCATGTGAAACCCGCATGTGGAGCATTCGTTTGTGTGGGATGCTCTACCAGGTTCTTTCCTAGATAATGCACTCAAAGGGCACTAAGCATAGAGTGTGAAAACTGAGTTTCCTTGAGAGCTGCTTGGAAGCCTGATGGTGTGTGAAGTTAGTGAGCCAAATGGAGTTGTTCTCCCACAAGAACCACTCGGCTGATCCTTCTTCAATATGCCCTTCACCAACATGCAGTGTTTCCTTGATTGAATTAGCTCTCACACTAATATTTGCGTCTAGAGCCTTTGCATTGAGGGCTATCTGAAAATGGCTGTGGCGCTGAAGTTGCCTGAGAATGTGGAGTTGGTGGCATGTGAAACCCGCATGTGGAGCATTCGTTTGTGTGGGATGCTCACCAAGCTTCATTTCAGTCCTAGGTACTCAAAGGGCACTAAGCATAGTCTGTGAAAACTGAGTTTCCTTGAGAGCTGCTTAGAAGCCTGATGGTTTGTGAAGTTAGTGAGCCAAATGGAGTTGTTCTCCCACAAGAACCACTCGGCTGATCCTTCTTCAATATGCCCTCCACCAACATGCAGTGTTTCCTTGATTGAATTAGCTCTCACACCAATATTTGCGTCTAGAGCCTTTGCATTGAGGGCTATCTGAAAATGGCTGTGGCTCTGAAGTTGCCTGTGAATGTGGAGTTTGTGGCATGTGAAACCCGCATGTGGAGCATTCGTTTGTTTGGCATGCTAACCAAGCTTCATTTCAGTCCTAAGTACTCAAAGGGCACTAAGCATAGACTGTGAAAACTGATTTTTGTTGAGAGCTGCTTAGAAGCCTGATGGTTTGTGAAGTTAGTGAGCCAAATGGAGTTGTTCTCCCACAAGAACCACTCGGCTGATCCTTCTTCAATATGCCCTTCACCAACATGCAGTGTTTCCTTGATTGAATTAGCTCTCACACCAATATTTGCGTCTAGAGCCTTTGCATTGAGGGCTATCTGAAAACGGCTGTGGCGCTGAAGTTGCCTGTGAATGTGGAGTTGGTGGCATGTGAAACCCGCATGTGGAGCATTCGTTTGTGTGGGATGCTCTACCAGGTTCATTCCTAGATAATGCACTCAAAGGGCACTAAGCATAGAGTGTGAAAACTGAGTTTCCTTGAGAGCTGCTTGGAAGCCTGATGGTGTGTGAAGTTAGTGAGCCAAATGGAGTTGTTCTCCCACAAGAACCACTCGGCTGATCCTTCTTCAATATGCCCTTCACCAACATGCAGTGTTTCCTTGATTGAATTAGCTCTCACACCAATATTTGCGTCTAGAGCCTTTGCATTGAGGGCTATCTGAAAACGGCTGTGGCGCTGAAGTTGCCTGTGAATGTGGAGTTGGTGGCATGTGAAACCCGCATGTGGAGCATTCGTTTGTGTGGGATGCTCACTAAGCTTCATTTCAATCCTAGGTACTCAAAGGGCACTAAGCATAGACAGTGAAAACTGAGTTTCCTTGAGAGCTGCTTAGAAGCCTGATGGTTTGTGAAGTTAGTGAGCCAAATGGAGTTGTTCTCCCACAAGAACCACTCGGCTGATCCTTCTTCAATATGCCCTCCACCAACATGCAGTGTTTCCTTGATTGAATTAGCTCTCACACCAATATTTGCATCTAGAGCCTTTGCATTGAGGGCTATCTGAAAACGGCTGTGGCGCTGAAGTTGCCTGTGAATGTGGAGTTGGTGGCATGTGAAACCCGCATGTGGAGCATTCGTTTGTGTGGATGCTCTACCAGGTTCATTCCTAGATAATGCACTCAAAGGGCACTAAGCATAGAGTGTGAAAACTGAGTTTCCTTGAGAGCTGCTTGGAAGCCTGATGGTGTGTGAAGTTAGTGAGCCAAATGGAGTTGTTCTCCCACAAGAACCACTCGGCTGATCCTTCTTCAATATGCCCTTCACCAACATGCAGTGTTTCCTTGATTGAATTAGCTCTCACACCAATATTTGCGTCTAGAGCCTTTGCACTGAGGGCTATCTGAAAACGGCTGTGGCGCTGAAGTTGCCTGTGAATGTGGAGTTGGTGGCATGTGAAACCCGCATGTGGAGCATTCGTTTGTGTGGATGCTCTACCAGGTTCATTCCTAGATAATGCACTCAAAGGGCACTAAGCATAGAGTGTGAAAACTGAGTTTCCTTGAGAGCTGCTTGGAAGCCTGATGGTGTGTGAAGTTAGTGAGCCAAATGGAGTTGTTCTCCCACAAGAACCACTCGGCTGATCCTTCTTCAATATGCCCTTCACCAACATGCAGTGTTTCCTTGATTGAATTAGCTCTCACACCAATATTTGCGTCTAGAGCCTTTGCACTGAGGGCTATCTGAAAACGGCTGTGGCACTGAAGTTGCCTGTGAATGTGGAGTTGGTGGCATGTGAAACCCGCATGTGGAGCATTCGTTTGTGTGGGATGCTCTACCAGGTTCATTCCTAGATAATGCACTCAAAGGGCACTAAGCATAGAGTGTGAAAACTGAGTTTCCTTGAGAGCTGCTTGGAAGCCTGATGGTGTCTGAAGTTAGTGAGCCAAATTGAGTTGTTCTCCCACAAGAACCACTCGGCTGATCCTTCTTCAATATGCCCTTCACCAACATGCAGTGTTTCCTTGATTGAATTAGCTCTCACACCAATATTTGCGTCTAGAGCGTTTGCATTGAGGGCTATCTGAAAATGGCTGTGGCGCTGAAGTTGCCTGAGAATGTGGAGTTGGTGGCATGTGAAACCCGCATGTGGAGCATTCGTTTGTGTGGGATGCTCATCAAGCTTCATTTCAGTCCTAAGTACTCAAAGGGCACTAAGCATAGACTGTGAAAACTGAGTTTCCTTGAGAGCTGCTTGGAAGCCTGATGGTTTGTGAAGTTAGTGAGCCAAATGGAGTTGTTCTCCCACAAGAACCACTCGGCTGATCCTTCTTCAATATGCCCTTCACCAACATGCAGTGTTTCCTTGATTGAATTAGCTCTCACACCAATATTTGCGTCTAGAGCCTTTGCACTGAGGGCTATCTGAAAACGGCTGTGGCACTGAAGTTGCCTGAGAATGTGGAGTTGATGGCATGTGAAACCCGCATGTGGAGCATTCGTTTGTGTGGGATGCTCTACCAGGTTCATTCCTAGATAATGCACTCAAAGGGCACTAAGCATAGAGTGTAAAAACTGAGTTTCCTTGAGAGCTGCTTGGAAGCCTGATGGTGTGTGAAGTTAGTGAGCCAAATGGAGTTGTTCTCCCACAAGAACCACTCGGCTGATCCTTCTTCAATATGCCCTTCACCAACATGCAGTGTTTCCTTGATTGAATTAGCTCTCACACCAATATTTGCGTCTAGAGCCTTTGCATTGAGGGCTATCTGAAAACGGCTGTGGCGCTGAAGTTGCCTGTGAATGTGGAGTTGGTGGCATGTGAAACCCGCATGTGGAGCATTCGTTTGTGTGGGATGCTCTACCAGGTTCATTCCTAGATAATGCACTCAAAGGGCACTAAGCATAGAGTGTGAAAACTGAGTTTCCTTGAGAGCTGCTTGGAAGCCTGATGGTGTGTGAAGTTAGTGAGCCAAATGGAGTTGTTCTCCCACAAGAACCACTCGGCTGATCCTTCTCCAATATGCCCTTCACCAACATGCAGTGTTTCCTTGATTGAATTAGCTCTCACACCAATATTTGCGTCTAGAGCCTTTGAATTGAGGGCTATCTGAAAACGGCTGTGGCGCTGAAGTTGCCTGAGAATGTGGAGTTGGTGGCATGTGAAACCCGCATGTGGAGCATTCGTTTGTGTGGGATGCTCTACCAGGTTCATCCCTAGATAATGCACTCAAAGGGCACTAAGCATAGAGTGTGAAAACTGAGTTTCCTTGAGAGCTGCTTGGAAGCCTGATGGTGTGTGAAGTTAGTGAGCCAAATGGAGTTGTTCTCCCACAAGAACCACTCGGCTGATCCTTCTTCAATATGCCCTTCACCAACATGCAGTGTTTCCTTGATTGAATTAGCTCTCACACCAATATTTGCGTCTAGAGCCTTTGCATTGAGGGCTATCTGAAAACGGCTGTGGCGCTGAAGTTGCCTGTGAATGTGGAGTTGGTGGCATGTGAAACCCGCATGTGGAGCATTCGTTTGTGTGGGATGCTCACTAAGCTTCATTTCAATCCTAGGTACTCAAAGGGCACTAAGCATAGACAGTGAAAACTGAGTTTCCTTGAGAGCTGCTTAGAAGCCTGATGGTTTGTGAAGTTAGTGAGCCAAATGGAGTTGTTCTCCCACAAGAACCACTCGGCTGATCCTTCTTCAATATGCCCTCCACCAACATGCAGTGTTTCCTTGATTGAATTAGCTCTCACACCAATATTTGCATCTAGAGCCTTTGCATTGAGGGCTATCTGAAAACGGCTGTGGCGCTGAAGTTGCCTGTGAATGTGGAGTTGGTGGCATGTGAAACCCGCATGTGGAGCATTCGTTTGTGTGGGATGCTCTACCAGGTTCATTCCTAGATAATGCACTCAAAGGGCACTAAGCATAGAGTGTGAAAACTGAGTTTCCTTGAGAGCTGCTTGGAAGCCTGATGGTGTGTGAAGTTAGTGAGCCAAATGGAGTTGTTCTCCCACAAGAACCACTCGGCTGATCCTTCTTCAATATGCCCTTCACCAACATGCAGTGTTTCCTTGATTGAATTAGCTCTCACACCAATATTTGCGTCTAGAGCCTTTGCACTGAGGGCTATCTGAAAACGGCTGTGGCGCTGAAGTTGCCTGTGAATGTGGAGTTGGTGGCATGTGAAACCCGCATGTGGAGCATTCGTTTGTGTGGGATGCTCTACCAGGTTCATTCCTAGATAATGCACTCAAAGGGCACTAAGCATAGAGTGTGAAAACTGAGTTTCCTTGAGAGCTGCTTGGAAGCCTGATGGTGTGTGAAGTTAGTGAGCCAAATGGAGTTGTTCTCCCACAAGAACCACTCGGCTGATCCTTCTTCAATATGCCCTTCACCAACATGCAGTGTTTCCTTGATTGAATTAGCTCTCACACCAATATTTGCGTCTAGAGCCTTTGCACTGAGGGCTATCTGAAAACGGCTGTGGCACTGAAGTTGCCTGTGAATGTGGAGTTGGTGGCATGTGAAACCCGCATGTGGAGCATTCGTTTGTGTGGGATGCTCTACCAGGTTCATTCCTAGATAATGCACTCAAAGGGCACTAAGCATAGAGTGTGAAAACTGAGTTTCCTTGAGAGCTGCTTGGAAGCCTGATGGTGTCTGAAGTTAGTGAGCCAAATTGAGTTGTTCTCCCACAAGAACCACTCGGCTGATCCTTCTTCAATATGCCCTTCACCAACATGCAGTGTTTCCTTGATTGAATTAGCTCTCACACCAATATTTGCGTCTAGAGCGTTTGCATTGAGGGCTATCTGAAAATGGCTGTGGCGCTGAAGTTGCCTGAGAATGTGGAGTTGGTGGCATGTGAAACCCGCATGTGGAGCATTCGTTTGTGTGGGATGCTCATCAAGCTTCATTTCAGTCCTAAGTACTCAAAGGGCACTAAGCATAGACTGTGAAAACTGAGTTTCCTTGAGAGCTGCTTGGAAGCCTGATGGTTTGTGAAGTTAGTGAGCCAAATGGAGTTGTTCTCCCACAAGAACCACTCGGCTGATCCTTCTTCAATATGCCCTTCACCAACATGCAGTGTTTCCTTGATTGAATTAGCTCTCACACCAATATTTGCGTCTAGAGCCTTTGCACTGAGGGCTATCTGAAAACGGCTGTGGCACTGAAGTTGCCTGAGAATGTGGAGTTGATGGCATGTGAAACCCGCATGTGGAGCATTCGTTTGTGTGGGATGCTCTACCAGGTTCATTCCTAGATAATGCACTCAAAGGGCACTAAGCATAGAGTGTAAAAACTGAGTTTCCTTGAGAGCTGCTTGGAAGCCTGATGGTGTGTGAAGTTAGTGAGCCAAATGGAGTTGTTCTCCCACAAGAACCACTCGGCTGATCCTTCTTCAATATGCCCTTCACCAACATGCAGTGTTTCCTTGATTGAATTAGCTCTCACACCAATATTTGCGTCTAGAGCCTTTGCATTGAGGGCTATCTGAAAATGGCTGTGGCGCTGAAGTTGCCTGTGAATGTGGAGTTTGTGGCATGTGAAACCCGCATGTGGAGCATTCGTTTGTTTGGCATGCTAACCAAGCTTCATTTCAGTCCTAGGTACTCAAAGGGCACTAAGCATAGAGTGTGAAAACTGAGTTTCCTTGAGAGCTGCTTGGAAGCCTGATGGTGTGTGAAGTTAGTGAGCCAAATGGAGTTGTTCTCCCACAAGAACCACTCGGCTGATCCTTCTTCAATATGCCCTTCACCAACATGCAGTGTTTCCTTGATTGAATTAGCTCTCACACCAATATTTGCGTCTAGAGCGTTTGCATTGAGGGCTATCTGAAAATGGCTGTGGCGCTGAAGTTGCCTGAGAATGTGTTTTGGTGGCATGTGAAACCCGCATGTGGAGCATTCGTTTGTGTGGGATGCTCACCAAGCTTCATTTCAGTCCTAAGTACTCAAAGGGCACTAAGCATAGAGTGTGAAAACTGAGTTTCCTTGAGAGCTGCTTGGAAGCCTGATGGTGTGTGAAGTTAGTGAGCCAAATGGAGTTGTTCTCCCACAAGAACCACTCGGCTGATCCTTCTTCAATATGCCCTTCACCAACATGCAGTGTTTCCTTGATTGAATTAGCTCTCACACCAATATTTGCGTCTAGAGCCTTTGCATTGAGGGCTATCTGAAAACGGCTGTGGCGCTGAAGTTGCCTGTGAATGTGGAGTTGGTGGCATGTGAAACCCGCATGTGGAGCATTCGTTTTTGTGGGATGCTCTACCAGGTTCATTCCTAGATAATGCACTCAAAGGGCACTAAGCATAGAGTGTGAAAACTGAGTTTCCTTGAGAGCTGCTTGGAAGCCTGATGGTGTGTGAAGTTAGTGAGCCAAATGGAGTTGTTCTCCCACAAGAACCACTCGGCTGATCCTTCTTCAATATGCCCTTCACCAACATGCAGTGTTTCCTTGATTGAATTAGCTCTCACACCAATATTTGCGTCTAGAGCCTTTGCATTGAGGGCTATCTGAAAATGGCTGTGGCTCTGAAGTTGCCTGTGAATGTGGAGTTTGTGGCATGTGAAACCCGCATGTGGAGCATTCGTTTGTTTGGCATGCTAACCAAGCTTCATTTCAGTGCTAGGTACTCAAAGGGCACTAAGCATAGAGTGTGAAAACTGAGTTTCCTTGAGAGCTGCTTGGAAGCCTGATGGTGTGTGAAGTTAGTGAGCCAAATTGAGTTGTTCTCCCACAAGAACCACTCGGCTGATCCTTCTTCAATATGCCCTTCACCAACATGCAGTGTTTCCTTGATTGAATTAGCTCTCACACCAATATTTGCGTCTAGAGCCTTTGCATTGAGGGCTATCTGAAAATGGCTGTGGCGCTGAAGTTGCCTGAGAATGTGGAGTTGGTGGCATGTGAAACCTGCATGTGGAGCATTCGTTTGTGTGGGATGCTCACCAAGCTTCATTTCAGTCCTAAGTACTCAAAGGGCACTAAGCATAGACTGTGAAAACTGAGTTTCCTTGAGAGCTGCTTAGAAGCCTGATGGTTTGTGAAGTTAGTGAGCCAAATGGAGTTGTTCTCCCACAAGAACCACTCGGCTGATCCTTCTTCAATATGCCCTTCACCAACATGCAGTGTTTCCTTGATTGAATTAGCTCTCACACCAATATTTGCGTCTAGAGCCTTTGCATTGAGGGCTATCTGAAAACGGCTGTGGCGCTGAAGTTGCCTGTGAATGTGGAGTTGGTGGCATGTGAAACCCGCATGTGGAGCATTCGTTTGTGTGGGATGCTCACCAAGCTTCATTCCTAGATAATGCACTCCAAGGGCACTAAGCTTAGAGTGTGAAAACTGAGTTTCCTTGAGAGCTGCTTGGAAGCCTGATGGTGTGTGAAGTTAGTGAGCCAAATGGAGTTGTTCTCCCACAAGAACCACTCGGCTGATCCTTCTTCAATATGCCCTTCACCAACATGCAGTGTTTCCTTGATTGAATTAGCTCTCACACCAATATTTGCGTCTAGAGCCTTTGCATTGAGGGCTATCTGAAAACGGCTGTGGCGCTGAAGTTGCCTGTGAATGTGGAGTTGGTGGCATGTGAAACCCGCATGTGGAGCATTCGTTTGTGTGGGATGCTCTACCAGGTTCATTCCTAGATAATGCACTCAAAGGGCACTAAGCATAGAGTGTGAAAACTGAGTTTCCTTGAGAGCTGCTTGGAAGCCTGATGGTGTGTGAAGTTAGTGAGCCAAATGGAGTTGTTCTCCCACAAGAACCACTCGGCTGATCCTTCTTCCATATGCCCTTCACCAACATGCAGTGTTTCCTTGATTGAATTAGCTCTCACACCAATATTTGCGTCTAGAGCCTTTGCATTGAGGGCTATCTGAAAATGGCTGTGGCGCTGAAGTTGCCTGAGAATGTGGAGTTGGTGGCATGTGAAACCCGCATGTGGAGCATTCGTTTGTGTGGGATGCTCTACCAGGTTCATTCCTAGATAATGCACTCAAACGGCACTAAGCATAGAGTGTGAAAACTGAGTTTCCTTGAGAGCTGCTTGGAAGCCTGATGGTGTGTGAAGTTAGTGAGCCAAATGGAGTTGTTCTCCCACAAGAACCACTCGGCTGATCCTTCTTCAATATGCCCTTCACCAACATGCAGTGTTTCCTTGATTGAATTAGCTCTCACACCAATATTTGCGTCTAGAGCCTTTGCATTGAGGGCTATCTGAAAATGGCTGTGGCTCTGAAGTTGCCTGTGAATGTGGAGTTTGTGGCATGTGAAACCCGCATGTGGAGCATTCGTTTGTTTGGCATGTAACCAAGCTTCATTTCAGTGCTAGGTACTCAAAGGGCACTAAGCATAGAGTGTGAAAACTGAGTTTCCTTGAGAGCTGCTTGGAAGCCTGATGGTGTGTGAAGTTAGTGAGCCAAATGGAGTTGTTCTCCCACAAGAACCACTCGGCTGATCCTTCTTCAATATGCCCTTCACCAACATGCAGTGTTTCCTTGATTGAATTAGCTCTCACACCAATATTTGCGTCTAGAGCCTTTGCATTGAGGGCTATCTGAAAATGGCTGTGGCTCTGAAGTTGCCTGTGAATGTGGAGTTTGTCGCATGTGAAACCCGCATGTGGAGCATTCGTTTGTTTGGCATGCTAACCAAGCTTCATTTCAGTCCTAGGTACTCAAAGGGCACTAAGCATAGAGTGTGAAAACTGAGTTTCCTTGAGAGCTGCTTGGAAGCCTGATGGTGTGTGAAGTTAGTGAGCCAAATGGAGTTGTTCTCCCACAAGAACCACTCGGCTGATCCTTCTTCAATATGCCCTTCACCAACATGCAGTGTTTCCTTGATTGAATTAGCTCTCACACCAATATTTGCGTCTAGAGCGTTTGCATTGAGGGCTATCTGAAAATGGCTGCGGCGCTGAAGTTGCCTGAGAATGTGGAGTTGGTGGCATGTGAAACCCGCATGTGGAGCATTCGTTTGTGTGGGATGCTCACCAAGTTTCATTTCAGTCCTAAGTACTCAAAGGGCACTAAGCATAGACTGTGAAAACTGAGTTTCCTTAAGAGCTGCTTGGAAGCCTGATGGTGTGTGAAGTTAGTGAGCCAAATGGAGTTGTTCTCCCACAAGAACCACTCGGCTGATCCTTCTTCAATATGCCCTTCACCACCATGCAGTGTTTCCTTGATTGAATTAGCTCTCACACCAATATTTGCGTCTAGAGCCTTTGCATTGAGGGCTATCTGAAAACGGCTGTGGCGCTGAAGTTGCCTGTGAATGTGGAGTTGGTGGCATGTGAAACCCGCATGTGGAGCATTCGTTTGTGTGGGATGCTCTACCAGGTTCATTCCTAGATAATGCACTCAAAGGGCACTAAGCATAGAGTGTGAAAACTGAGTTTCCTTGAGAGCTGCTTGGAAGCCTGATGGTGTGTGAAGTTAGTGAGCCAAATGGAGTTGTTCTCCCACAAGAACCACTCGGCTGATCCTTCTTCAATATGCCCTTCACCAACATGCAGTGTTTCCTTGATTGAATTAGCTCTCACACCAATATTTGCGTCTAGAGCCTTTGCATTGAGGGCTATCTGAAAATGGCTGTGGCTCTGAAGTTGCCTGTGAATGTGGAGTTGGTGGCATGTGAAACCCGCATGTGGAGCATTCGTTTGTTTGGCATGCTAACCAAGCTTCATTTCAGTCCTAGGTACTCAAAGGGCACTAAGCATAGAGTGTGAAAACTGAGTTTCCTTGAGAGCTGCTTGGAAGCCTGATGGTGTGTGAAGTTAGTGAGCCAAATGGAGTTGTTCTCCCACAAGAACCACTCGGCTGATCCTTCTTCAATATGCCCTTCACCAACATGCAGTGTTTCCTTGATTGAATTAGCTCTCACACCAATATTTGCGTCTAGAGCCTTTGCATTGAGGGCTATCTGAAAATGGCTGTGGCGCTGAAGTTGCCTGAGAATGTGGAGTTGGTGGCATGTGAAACCTGCATGTGGAGCATTCGTTTGTGTGGGATGCTCACCAAGCTTCATTTCAGTCCTAAGTACTCAAAGGGCACTAAGCATAGACTGTGAAAACTGAGTTTCCTTGAGAGCTGCTTAGAAGCCTGATGGTTTGTGAAGTTAGTGAGCCAAATGGAGTTGTTCTCCCACAAGAACCACTCGGCTGATCCTTCTTCAATATGCCCTTCACCAACATGCAGTGTTTCCTTGATTGAATTAGCTCTCACACCAATATTTGCGTCTAGAGCCTTTGCATTGAGGGCTATCTGAAAACGGCTGTGGCGCTGAAGTTGCCTGAGAATGTGGACTTGGTGGCATGTGAAACCCGCATGTGGAGCATTCGTTTGTGTGGGATGCTCTACCAGGTTCATCCCTAGATAACGCACTCAAAGGGCACTAAGCATAGAGTGTGAAAACTGAGTTTCCTTGAGAGCTGCTTGGAAGCCTGATGGTGTGTGAAGTTAGTGAGCCAAATGGAGTTGTTCTCCCACAAGAACCACTCGGCTGATCCTTCTTCAATATGCCCTTCACCAACATGCAGTGTTTCCTTGATTGAATTAGCTCTCACACCAATATTTGCGTCTAGAGCCTTTGCATTGAGGGCTATCTGAAAACGGCTGTGGCGCTGAAGTTGCCTGAGAATGTGGAGTTGGTGGCATGTGAAACCCGCATGTGGAGCATTCGTTTGTGTGGGATGCTCTACCAGGTTCATCCCTAGATAATGCACTCAAAGGGCACTAAGCATAGAGTGTGAAAACTGAGTTTCCTTGAGAGCTGCTTGGAAGCCTGATGGTGTGTGAAGTTAGTGAGCCAAATGGAGTTGTTCTCCCACAAGAACCACTCGGCTGATCCTTCTTCAATATGCCCTTCACCAACATGCAGTGTTTCCTTGATTGAATTAGCTCTCACACCAATATTTGCGTCTAGACACTTCGCATTGAGGGCTATCTGAAAACGGCTGTGGCACTGAAGTTGCCTGTGAATGTGGAGTTGGTGGCATGTGAAACCCGCATGTGGAGCATTCGTTTTTGTGGGATGCTCTACCAGGTTCATTCCTAGATAATGCACTCAAAGGGCACTAAGCATAGAGTGTGAAAACTGAGTTTCCTTGAGAGCTGCTTGGAAGCCTGATGGTGTGTGAAGTTAGTGAGCCAAATGGAGTTGTTCTCCCACAAGAACCACTCGGCTGATCCTTCTTCAATATGCCCTTCACCAACATGCAGTGTTTCCTTGATTGAATTAGCTCTCACACCAATATTTGCGTCTAGAGCCTTTGCATTGAGGGCTATCTGAAAACGGCTGTGGCGCTGAAGTTGCCCGAGAATGTGGAGTTGGTGGCATGTGAAACCCGCATGTGGAGCATTCGTTTGTGTGGGATGCTCTACCAGGTTCATCCCTAGATAATGCACTCAAAGGGCACTAAGCATAGAGTGTGAAACCTGAGTTTCCTTGAGAGCTGCTTGGAAGCCTGATGGTGTGTGAAGTTAGTGAGCCAAATGGAGTTGTTCTCCCACAAGAACCACTCGGCTGATCCTTCTTCAATATGCCCTTCACCAACATGCAGTGTTTCCTTGATTGAATTAGCTCTCACACCAATATTTGCGTCTAGAGCCTTTGCATTGAGGGCTATCTGAAAGCGGCTGTGGCGCTGAAGTTGCCTGTGAATGTGGAGTTGGTGGCATGTGAAACCCGCATGTGGAGCATTCGTTTGTGTGGGATGCTCTACCAGGTTCATTCCTAGATAATGCACTCAAAGGGCACTAAGCATAGAGTGTGAAAACTGAGTTTCCTTGAGAGCTGCTTGGAAGCCTGATGGTGTGTGAAGTTAGTGAGCCAAATGGAGTTGTTCTCCCACAAGAACCACTCGGCTGATCCTTCTTCAATATGCCCTTCACCAACATGCAGTGTTTCCTTGATTGAATTAGCTCTCACACCAATATTTGCGTCTAGAGCCTTTGCATTGAGGGCTATCTGAAAACGGCTGTGGCTCTGAGGTTGCCTGTGAATGTGGAGTTGGTGGCATGTGAAACCCGCATGTGGAGCATTCGTTTGTGTGGGATGCTCTACCAGGTTCATTCCTAGATAACGCACTCAAAGGGCACTAAGCATAGAGTGTGAAAACTGAGTTTCCTTGAGAGCTGCTTGGAAGCCTGATGGTGTGTGAAGTTAGTGAGCCAAATGGAGTTGTTCTCCCACAAGAACCACTCGGCTGATCCTTCTTCAATATGCCCTTCACCAACATGCAGTGTTTCCTTGATTGAATTAGCTCTCACACCAATATTTGCGTCTAGAGCCTTTGCATTGAGGGCTATCTGAAAACGGCTGTGGCGCTGAAGTTGCCTGTCAATGTGGAGTTGGTGGCATGTGAAACCCGCATGTGGAGCATTCGTTTGTGTGGGATGCTCTACCAGGTTCATTCCTAGATAACGCACTCAAAGGGCACTAAGCATAGAGTGTGAAAACTGAGTTTCCTTGAGAGCTGCTTGGAAGCCTGATGGTGTGTGAAGTTAGTGAGCCAAATGGAGTTGTTCTCCCACAAGAACCAGTCGGCTGATCCTTCTTCAATATGCCCTTCACCAACATGCAGTGTTTCCTTGATTGAATTAGCTCTCACACCAATATTTGCGTCTAGAGCCTTTGCATTGAGGGCTATCTGAAAACTGCTGTGGCTCTGAAGTTGCCTGTGAATGTGGAGTTGGTGGCATGTGAAACCCGCATGTGGAGCATTCGTTTGTGTGGGATGCTCTAACAGGTTCATTCCTAGATAACGCACTCAAAGGGCACTAAGCCTAGAGTGTGAAAACTGAGTTTCCTTGAGAGCTGCTTGGAAGCCTGATGGTGTGTGAAGTTAGTGAGCCAAATGGAGTTGTTCTCCCACAAGAACCAGTCGGCTGATCCTTCTTCAATATGCCCTTCACCAACATGCAGTGTTTCCTTGATTGAATTAGCTCTCACACCAATATTTGCGTCTAGAGCCTTTGCATTGAGGGCTATCTGAAAACGGCTGTGGCGCTGAAGTTGCCTGAGAATGTGGAGTTGGTGGCATGTGAAACCCGCATGTGGAGCATTCGTTTGTGTGGGATGCTCACCAAGCTTCATTTCAGTCCTAGGTACTCAAAGGGCACTAAGCATAGTCTGTGAAAACTGAGTTTCCTTGAGAGCTGCTTAGAAGCCTGATGGATTGTGAAGTTAGTGAGCCAAATGGAGTTGTTCTCCCACAAGAACCACTCGGCTGATCCTTCTTCAATATGCCCTTCACCAACATGCAGTGTTTCCTTGATTGAATTAGCTCTCACACCAATATTTGCGTCTAGAGCCTTTGCATTGAGGGCTATCTGAAAACGGCTGTGGCGCTGAAGTTGCCTGAGAATGTGGAGTTGGTGGCATGTGAAACCCGCATGTGGAGCATTCGTTTGTGTGGGATGCTCTACCAGGTTCATTCCTAGATAATGCAGTCAAAGGGCACTAAGCATAGAGTGTGAAAACTGAGTTTCCTTGAGAGCTGCTTGGAAGCCTGATGGTGTGTCAAGTTAGTGAGCCAAATGGAGTTGTTCTCCCACAAGAACCACTCGGCTGATCCTTCTTCAATATGCCCTTCACCAACATGCAGTGTTTCCTTGATTGAATTAGCTCTCACACCAATATTTGCGTCTAGAGCCTTTGCATTGAGGGCTATCTGAAAATGGCTGTGGCGCTGAAGTTGCCTTGAATGTTGGTTTGGTGGCATGTGAAACCTGCATGTGGAGCATTCGTTTGTGTGGGATGCTCACCAAGCTTCATTTCAGTCCTAGGCACACAAAGAGCACTAAGCATAGACTGTGAAAACTGAGTTTCCTTGAGAGCTGCTTAGAAGCCTGATGTTTTGTTAAGTTAGTGAGCCAAATGGAGTTGTTCTCCCACAAGAACCACTCAGCTGATCCTTCTTCAATATGCCCTTCACCAACATGCAGTGTTTCCTTGATTGAATTAGCTCTCACACCAATATTTGCGTCTAGAGCCTTTGCATTGAGGGCTATCTGAAAACGGCTGTGGCGCTGAAGTTGCCTGTGAATGTGGAGTTGGTGGCATGTGAAACCCGCATGTGGAGCATTCGTTTGTGTGGGATGCTCTACCAGGTTCATTCCTAGATAATGCACTCAAAGGGCACTAAGCATAGAGTGTGAAAACTGAGTTTCCTTGAGAGCTGCTTGGAAGCCTGATGGTGTGTGAAGTTAGTGAGCCAAATGGAGTTGTTCTCCCACAAGAACCACTTGGCTGATCCTTCTTCAATATGCCCTTCACCAACATGCAGTGTTTCCTTGATTGAATTAGCTCTCACACCAATATTTGCATCTAGAGCCTTTGCATTGAGGGGTATCTGAAAACGGCTGTGGCACTGAAGTTGCCTGTCAATGTGGAGTTGGTGGCATGTGAATCCCGCATGTGGAGCATTCGTTTGTGTGGGATGTTGTACCAGGTTCATTCCTAGATAATGCACTCAAAGGGCACTAAGCATAGAGTGTGAAAACTGAGTTTCCTTGAGAGCTGCTTGGAAGCCTGATGGTGTGTGAAGTTAGTGAGCCAAATGGAGTTGTTCTCCCACAAGAACCACTCGGCTGATCCTTCTTCAATATGCCCTTCACCAACATGCAGTGTTTCCTTGATTGAATTAGCTCTCACACCAATATTTGCGTCTAGAGCCTTTGCATTGAGGGCTATCTGAAAACGGCTGTGGCGCTGAAGTTGCCTGAGAATGTGGAGTTGGTGGCATGTGAAACCCGCATGTGGAGCATTCGTTTGTGTGGGATGCTCTACCAGGTTCATTCCTAGATAATGCACTCAAAGGGCACTAAGGATAGAGTGTGAAAACTGAGTTTCCTTGAGAGCTGCTTGGAAGCCTGATGGTGTGTGAAGTTAGTGAGCCAAATGGAGTTGTTCTCCCACAAGAACCACTTGGCTGATCCTTCTTCAATATGCCCTTCACCAACATGCAGTGTTTCCTTGATTGAATTAGCTCTCACACCAATATTTGCATCTAGAGCCTTTGCATTGAGGGCTATCTGAAAACGGCTGTGGCACTGAAGTTGCCTGTCAATGTGGAGTTGGTGGCATGTGAAACCCGCATGTGGAGCATTCGTTTGTGTGGGATGTTGTACCAGGTTCATTCCTAGATAATGCACTCAAAGGGCACTAAGCATAGAGTGTGAAAACTGAGTTTCCTTGAGAGCTGCTTGGAAGCCTGATGGTGTGTGAAGTTAGTGAGCCAAATGGAGTTGTTCTCCCACAAGAACCACTCGGCTGATCCTTCTTCAATATGCCCTTCACCAACATGCAGTGTTTCCTTGATTGAATTAGCTCTCACACCAATATTTGCGTCTAGAGCCTTTGCATTGAGGGCTATCTGAAAACGGCTGTGGCGCTGAAGTTGCCTGAGAATGTGGAGTTGGTGGCATGTGAAACCCGCATGTGGAGCATTCGTTTGTGTGGGATGCTCTACCAGGTTCATTCCTAGATAATGCACTCAAAGGGCACTAAGCATAGAGTGTGAAAACTGAGTTTCCTTGAGAGCTGCTTGGAAGCCTGATGGTGTGTGAAGTTAGTGAGCCAAATGGAGTTGTTCTCCCACAAGAACCACTTGGCTGATCCTTCTTCAATATGCCCTTCACCAACATGCAGTGTTTCCTTGATTGAATTAGCTCTCACACCAATATTTGCGTCTAGAGCCTTTGCATTGAGGGCTATCTGAAAACGGCTGTGGCGCTGTAAAGTTGCCTGAGAATGTCGAGTTGGTGGCATGTGAAAACCGCATGTGGAGCATTCGTTTGTGTGGGATGCTCTACCAGGTTCATTCCTAGATAATGCACTCAAAGGGCACTAAGCATAGAGTGTGAAAACTGAGTTTCCTTGAGAGCTGCTTGGAAGCCTGATGGTGTGTGAAGTTAGTGAGCCAAATGGAGTTGTTCTCCCACAAGAACCACTCGGCTGATCCTTCTTCAATATGCCCTTCACCAACATGCAGTGTTTCCTTGATTGAATTAGCTCTCACACCAATATTTGCGTCTAGACCCTTCGCATTGAGGGCTATCTGAAAACGGCTGTGGCGCTGAAGTTGCCTTGAATGTGGAGTTGGTGGCATGTGAAACCCGCATGTGGAGCATTCGTTTGTGTGGGATGCTCACCAAGCTTCATTTCAGTCCTAGGCACACAAAGGGCACTAAGCATAGAGTGTGAAAACTGAGTTTCCTTGAGAGCTGCTTGGAAGCCTGATGGTGTGTGAAGTTAGTGAGCCAAATGGAGTTGTTCTCCCACAAGAACCACTCGGCTGATCCTTCTTCAATATGCCCTTCACCAACATGCAGTGTTTCCTTGATTGAATTAGCTCTCACACCAATATTTGCGTCTAGAGCCTTTGCATTGAGGGCTATCTGAAAACGGCTGTGGCGCTGAAGTTGCCTGTGAATGTGGAGTTGGTGGCATGTGAAACCTGCATGTGGAGCATTCATTTGTGTGGGATGCTCACCAAGCTTCATTTCAGTCCTAAGTACTCAAAGGGCACTAAGCATAGACTGTGAAAACTGAGTTTCCTTGAGAGCTGCTTAGAAGCCTGATGGTTTGTGAAGTTAGTGAGCCAAATGGAGTTGTTCTCCCACAAGAACCACTCAGCTGATCCTTCTTCAATATGCCCTTCACCAACATGCAGTGTTTCCTTGATTGAATTAGCTCTCACACCAATATTTGCGTCTAGAGCCTTTGCATTGAGGGCTATCTGAAAACGGCTGTGGCGCTGAAGTTGCCTGTGAATGTGGAGTTGGTGGCATGTGAAACCCGCATGTGGAGCATTCGTTTGTGTGGGATGCTCTACCAGGTTCATTCCTAGATAATGCACTCAAAGGGCACTAAGCTTAGAGTGTGAAAACTGAGTTTCCTTGAGAGCTGCTTGGAAGCCTGATGGTGTGTGAAGTTAGTGAGCCAAATGGAGTTGTTCTCCCACAAGAACCACTCGGCTGATCCTTCTTCAATATGCCCTTCACCAACATGCAGTGTTTCCTTGATTGAATTAGCTCTCACACCAATATTTGCGTCTAGAGCCTTTGCATTGAGGGCTATCTGAAAACGGCTGTGGCGCTGAAGTTGCCTGAGAATGTGGAGTTGGTGGCATGTGAAACCCGCATGTGGAGCATTCGTTTGTGTGGGATGCTCTACCAGGTTCATTCCTAGATAATGCACTCAAAGGGCACTAAGCATAGAGTGTGAAAACTGAGTTTCCTTGAGAGCTGCTTGGAAGCCTGATGGTGTGTGAAGTTAGTGAGCCAAATTGAGTTGTTCTCCCACAAGAACCACTCGGCTGATCCTTCTTCAATATGCCCTTCACCAACATGCAGTGTTTCCTTGATTGAATTAGCTCTCACACCAATATTTGCGTCTAGAGCCTTTGCATTGAGGGCTATCTGAAAACGGCTGTGGCGCTGAAGTTGCCTGAGAATGTGGAGTTGGTGGCATGTGAAACCCGCATGTGGAGCATTCGTTTGTGTGGGATGCTCTACCAGGTTCATTCCTAGATAATGCACTCAAAGGGCACTAAGCATAGAGTGTGAAAACTGAGTTTCCTTGAGAGCTGCTTGGAAGCCTGATGGTGTGTGAAGTTAGTGAGCCAAATGGAGTTGTTCTCCCACAAGAACCACTCGGCTGATCCTTCTTCAATATGCCCTTCACCAACATGCAGTGTTTCCTTGATTGAATTAGCTCTCACACCAATATTTGCGTCTAGACCCTTCGCATTGAGGGCTATCTGAAAACGGCTGTGGCGCTGAAGTTGCCTTGAATGTGGAGTTGGTGGCATGTGAAACCCGCATGTGGAGCATTAGTTTGTGTGGGATGCTCTACCAGGTTCATCCCTAGATAATGCACTCAAAGGGCACTAAGCATAGAGTGTGAAAACTGAGTTTCCTTGAGAGCTGCTTGGAAGCCTGATGGTGTGTGAAGTTAGTGAGCCAAATGGAGTTGTTCTCCCACAAGAACCACTCGGCTGATCCTTCTTCAATATGCCCTTCACCAACATGCAGTGTTTCCTTGATTGAATTAGCTCTCACACCAATATTTGCGTCTAGAGCCTTTGCATTGAGGGCTATCTGAAAACTGCTGTGGCTCTGAAGTTGCCTGTGAATGTGGAGTTGGTGGCATGTGAAACCCGCATGTGGAGCATTCGTTTGTGTGGGATGCTCTAACAGGTTCATTCCTAGATAACGCACTCAAAGGGCACTAAGCCTAGAGTGTGAAAACTGAGTTTCCTTGAGAGCTGCTTGGAAGCCTGATGGTGTGTGAAGTTAGTGAGCCAAATGGAGTTGTTCTCCCACAAGAACCAGTCGGCTGATCCTTCTTCAATATGCCCTTCACCAACATGCAGTGTTTCCTTGATTGAATTAGCTCTCACACCAATATTTGCGTCTAGAGCCTTTGCATTGAGGGCTATCTGAAAACGGCTGTGGCGCTGAAGTTGCCTGAGAATGTGGAGTTGGTGGCATGTGAAACCCGCATGTGGAGCATTCGTTTGTGTGGGATGCTCTACCAGGTTCATCCCTAGATAACTCACTCAAAGGGCACTAAGCATAGAGTGTGAAAACTGAGTTCCCTTGAGAGCTGCTTGGAAGCCTGATGGTGTGTGAAGTTAGTGAGCCAAATGGAGTTGTTCTCCCACAAGAACCACTCGGCTGATCCTTCTTCAATATGCCCTTCACCAACATGCAGTGTTTCCTTGATTGAATTAGCTCTCACACCAATATTTGCGTCTAGAGCCTTTGCATTGAGGGCTATCTGAAAACGGCTGTGGCGCTGAAGTTGCCTGAGAATGTGGAGTTGGTGGCATGTGAAACCCGCATGTGGAGCATTCGTTTGTGTGGGATGCTCTACCAGGTTCATCCCTAGATAACGCACTCAAAGGGCACTAAGCATAGAGTGTGAAAACTGAGTTTCCTTGAGAGCTGCTTGGAAGCCTGATGGTGTGTGAAGTTAGTGAGCCAAATGGAGTTGTTCTCCCACAAGAACCACTCGGCTGATCCTTCTTCAATATGCCCTTCACCAACATGCAGTGTTTCCTTGATTGAATTAGCTCTCACACCAATATTTGCGTCTAGAGCCTTTGCATTGAGGGCTATCTGAAAGCGGCTGTGGCGCTGAAGTTGCCTGTGAATGTGGAGTTGGTGGCATGTGAAACCCGCATGTGGAGCATTCGTTTGTGTGGGATGCTCTACCAGGTTCATTCCTAGATAATGCACTCAAAGGGCACTAAGCATAGAGTGTGAAAACTGAGTTTCCTTGAGAGCTGCTTGGAAGCCTGATGGTGTGTGACGTTAGTGAGCCAAATGGAGTTGTTCTCCCACAAGAACCACTCGGCTGATCCTTCTTCAATATGCCCTTCACCAACATGCAGTGTTTCCTTGATTGAATTAGCTCTCACACCAATATTTGCGTCTAGAGCCTTTGCATTGAGGGCTATCTGAAAACGGCTGTGGCTCTGAAGTTGCCTGTGAATGTGGAGTTGGTGGCATGTGAAACCCGCATGTGGAGCATTCGTTTGTGTGGGATGCTCTAACAGGTTCATTCCTAGATAACGCACTCAAAGGGCACTAAGCCTAGAGTGTGAAAACTGAGTTTCCTTGAGAGCTGCTTGGAAGCCTGATGGTGTGTGAAGTTAGTGAGCCAAATGGAGTTGTTCTCCCACAAGAACCACTCGGCTGATCCTTCTTCAATATGCCCTTCACCAACATGCAGTGTTTCCTTGATTGAATTAGCTCTCACACCAATATTTGCGTCTAGAGCCTTTGCATTGAGGGCTATCTGAAAACGGCTGTGGCGCTGAAGTTGCCTGAGAATGTGGACTTGGTGGCATGTGAAACCCGCATGTGGAGCATTCGTTTGTGTGGGATGCTCTACCAGGTTCATCCCTAGATAACGCACTCAAAGGGCACTAAGCATAGAGTGTGAAAACTGAGTTTCCTTGAGAGCTGCTTGGAAGCCTGATGGTGTGTGAAGTTAGTGAGCCAAATGGAGTTGTTCTCCCACAAGAACCACTCGGCTGATCCTTCTTCTATATGCCCTTCACCAACATGCAGTGTTTCCTTGATTGAATTAGCTCTCACACCAATATTTGCGTCTAGAGCCTTTGCATTGAGGGCTATCTGAAAACGGCTGTGGCGCTGAAGTTGCCTGAGAATGTGGAGTTGGTGGCATGTGAAACCCGCATGTGGAGCATTCGTTTGTGTGGGATGCTCTACCAGGTTCATCCCTAGATAATGCACTCAAAGGGCACTAAGCATAGAGTGTGAAAACTGAGTTTCCTTGAGAGCTGCTTGGAAGCCTGATGGTGTGTGAAGTTAGTGAGCCAAATGGAGTTGTTCTCCCACAAGAACCACTCGGCTGATCCTTCTTCAATATGCCCTTCACCAACATGCAGTGTTTCCTTGATTGAATTAGCTCTCACACCAATATTTGCGTCTAGACACTTCGCATTGAGGGCTATCTGAAAACGGCTGTGGCACTGAAGTTGCCTGTGAATGTGGAGTTGGTGGCATGTGAAACCCGCATGTGGAGCATTCGTTTTTGTGGGATGCTCTACCAGGTTCATTCCTAGATAATGCACTCAAAGGGCACTAAGCATAGAGTGTGAAAACTGAGTTTCCTTGAGAGCTGCTTGGAAGCCTGATGGTGTGTGAAGTTAGTGAGCCAAATGGAGTTGTTCTCCCACAAGAACCACTCGGCTGATCCTTCTTCAATATGCCCTTCACCAACATGCAGTGTTTCCTTGATTGAATTAGCTCTCACACCAATATTTGCGTCTAGAGCCTTTGCATTGAGGGCTATCTGAAAACGGCTGTGGCGCTGAAGTTGCCCGAGAATGTGGAGTTGGTGGCATGTGAAACCCGCATGTGGAGCATTCGTTTGTGTGGGATGCTCTATCAGGTTCATCCCTAGATAATGCACTCAAAGGGCACTAAGCATAGAGTGTGAAACCTGAGTTTCCTTGAGAGCTGCTTGGAAGCCTGATGGTGTGTGAAGTTAGTGAGCCAAATGGAGTTGTTCTCCCACAAGAACCACTCGGCTGATCCTTCTTCAATATGCCCTTCACCAACATGCAGTGTTTCCTTGATTGAATTAGCTCTCACACCAATATTTGCGTCTAGAGCCTTTGCATTGAGGGCTATCTGAAAGCGGCTGTGGCGCTGAAGTTGCCTGTGAATGTGGAGTTGGTGGCATGTGAAACCCGCATGTGGAGCATTCGTTTGTGTGGGATGCTCTACCAGGTTCATTCCTAGATAATGCACTCAAAGGGCACTAAGCATAGAGTGTGAAAACTGAGTTTCCTTGAGAGCTGCTTGGAAGCCTGATGGTGTGTGAAGTTAGTGAGCCAAATGGAGTTGTTCTCCCACAAGAACCACTCGGCTGATCCTTCTTCAATATGCCCTTCACCAACATGCAGTGTTTCCTTGATTGAATTAGCTCTCACACCAATATTTGCGTCTAGAGCCTTTGCATTGAGGGCTATCTGAAAACGGCTGTGGCTCTGAGGTTGCCTGTGAATGTGGAGTTGGTGGCATGTGAAACCCGCATGTGGAGCATTCGTTTGTGTGGGATGCTCTACCAGGTTCATTCCTAGATAACGCACTCAAAGGGCACTAAGCATAGAGTGTGAAAACTGAGTTTCCTTGAGAGCTGCTTGGAAGCCTGATGGTGTGTGAAGTTAGTGAGCCAAATGGAGTTGTTCTCCCACAAGAACCACTCGGCTGATCCTTCTTCAATATGCCCTTCACCAACATGCAGTGTTTCCTTGATTGAATTAGCTCTCACACCAATATTTGCGTCTAGAGCCTTTGCATTGAGGGCTATCTGAAAACGGCTGTGGCGCTGAAGTTGCCTGTCAATGTGGAGTTGGTGGCATGTGAAACCCGCATGTGGAGCATTCGTTTGTGTGGGATGCTCTACCAGGTTCATTCCTAGATAACGCACTCAAAGGGCACTAAGCATAGAGTGTGAAAACTGAGTTTCCTTGAGAGCTGCTTGGAAGCCTGATGGTGTGTGAAGTTAGTGAGCCAAATGGAGTTGTTCTCCCACAAGAACCAGTCGGCTGATCCTTCTTCAATATGCCCTTCACCAACATGCAGTGTTTCCTTGATTGAATTAGCTCTCACACCAATATTTGCGTCTAGAGCCTTTGCATTGAGGGCTATCTGAAAACTGCTGTGGCTCTGAAGTTGCCTGTGAATGTGGAGTTGGTGGCATGTGAAACCCGCATGTGGAGCATTCGTTTGTGTGGGATGCTCTAACAGGTTCATTCCTAGATAACGCACTCAAAGGGCACTAAGCCTAGAGTGTGAAAACTGAGTTTCCTTGAGAGCTGCTTGGAAGCCTGATGGTGTGTGAAGTTAGTGAGCCAAATGGAGTTGTTCTCCCACAAGAACCAGTCGGCTGATCCTTCTTCAATATGCCCTTCACCAACATGCAGTGTTTCCTTGATTGAATTAGCTCTCACACCAATATTTGCGTCTAGAGCCTTTGCATTGAGGGCTATCTGAAAACGGCTGTGGCGCTGAAGTTGCCTGTGAATGTGGAGTTGGTGGCATGTGAAACCCGCATGTGGAGCATTCGTTTGTGTGGGATGCTCTACCAGGTTCATCCCTAGATAACGCACTCAAAGGGCACTAAGCATAGAGTGTGAAAACTGAGTTTCCTTGAGAGCTGCTTGGAAGCCTGATGGTGTGTGAAGTTAGTGAGCCAAATGGAGTTGTTCTCCCACAAGAACCACTCGGCTGATCCTTCTTCAATATGCCCTTCACCAACATGCAGTGTTTCCTTGATTGAATTAGCTCTCACACCAATATTTGCGTCTAGAGCCTTTGCATTGAGGGCTATCTGAAAGCGGCTGTGGCGCTGAAGTTGCCTGTGAATGTGGAGTTGGTGGCATGTGAAACCCGCATGTGGAGCATTCGTTTGTGTGGGATGCTCTACCAGGTTCATTCCTAGATAATGCACTCAAAGGGCACTAAGCATAGAGTGTGAAAACTGAGTTTCTTGAGAGCTGCTTGGAAGCCTGATGGTGTGTGAAGTTAGTGAGCCAAATGGAGTTGTTCTCCCACAAGAACCACTCGGCTGATCCTTCTTCAATATGCCCTTCACCAACATGCAGTGTTTCCTTGATTGAATTAGCTCTCACACCAATATTTGCGTCTAGACCCTTCGCATTGAGGGCTATGTGAAAACGGCTGTGGCGCTGAAGTTGCCTGAGAATGTGGAGTTGGTGGCATGTGAAACCCGCATGTGGAGCATTCGTTTGTGTGGGATGCTCTACCAGGTTCATCCCTAGATAATGCACTGAAAGGGCACTAAGCATAGAGTGTGAAAACTGAGTTTCCTTGAGAGCTGCTTGGAAGCCTGATGGTGTGTGACGTTAGTGAGCCAAATGGAGTTGTTCTCCCACAAGAACCACTCGGCTGATCCTTCTTCAATATGCCCTTCACCAACATGCAGTGTTTCCTTGATTGAATTAGCTCTCACACCAATATTTGCGTCTAGAGCCTTTGCATTGAGGGCTATCTGAAAACGGCTGTGGCTCTGAAGTTGCCTGTGAATGTGGAGTTTGTGGCATGTGAAACCCGCATGTGGAGCATTCGTTTGTGTGGGATGCTCTAACAGGTTCATTCCTAGATAACGCACTCAAAGGGCACTAAGCCTAGAGTGTGAAAACTGAGTTTCCTTGAGAGCTGCTTGGAAGCCTGATGGTGTGTGAAGTTAGTGAGCCAAATGGAGTTGTTCTCCCACAAGAACCACTCGGCTGATCCTTCTTCAATATGCCCTTCACCAACATGCAGTGTTTCCTTGATTGAATTAGCTCTCACACCAATATTTGCGTCTAGAGCCTTTGCATTGAGGGCTATCTGAAAACGGCTGTGGCGCTGAAGTTGCCTGAGAATGTGGACTTGGTGGCATGTGAAACCCGCATGTGGAGCATTCGTTTGTGTGGGATGCTCTACCAGGTTCATCCCTAGATAACGCACTCAAAGGGCACTAAGCATAGAGTGTGAAAACTGAGTTTCCTTGAGAGCTGCTTGGAAGCCTGATGGTGTGTGAAGTTAGTGAGCCAAATGGAGTTGTTCTCCCACAAGAACCAGTCGGCTGATCCTTCTTCAATATGCCCTTCACCAACATGCAGTGTTTCCTTGATTGAATTAGCTCTCACACCAATATTTGCGTCTAGAGCCTTTGCATTGAGGGCTATCTGAAAACGGCTGTGGCGCTGAAGTTGCCTGTGAATGTGGAGTTGGTGGCATGTGAAACCCGCATGTGGAGCATTCGTTTGTGTGGGATGCTCTACCAGGTTCATTCCTAGATAATGCACTCAAAGGGCACTAAGCATAGAGTGTGAAAACTGAGTTTCCTTGAGAGCTGCTTGGAAGCCTGATGGTGTGTGATGTTAGTGAGCCAAATGGAGTTGTTCTCCACAAGAACCACTCGGCTGATCCTTCTTCAATATGCCCTTCACCAACATGCAGTGTTTCCTTGATTGAATTAGCTCTCACACCAATATTTGCGTCTAGACCCTTCGCATTGAGGGCTATGTGAAAACGGCTGTGGCGCTGAAGTTGCCTGAGAATGTGGAGTTGGTGGCATGTGAAACCCGCATGTGGAGCATTCGTTTGTGTGGGATGCTCTACCAGGTTCATCCTAGATAATGCACTGAAAGGGCACTAAGCATAGAGTGTGAAAACTGAGTTTCCTTGAGAGCTGCTTGGAAGCCTGATGGTGTGTGACGTTAGTGAGCCAAATGGAGTTGTTCTCCCACAAGAACCACTCGGCTGATCCTTCTTCAATATGCCCTTCACCAACATGCAGTGTTTCCTTGATTGAATTAGCTCTCACACCAATATTTGCGTCTAGAGCCTTTGCATTGAGGGCTATCTGAAAACGGCTGTGGCTCTGAAGTTGCCTGTGAATGTGGAGTTTGTGGCATGTGAAACCCGCATGTGGAGCATTCGTTTGTGTGGGATGCTCTAACAGGTTCATTCCTAGATAACGCACTCAAAGGGCACTAAGCCTAGAGTGTGAAAACTGAGTTTCCTTGAGAGCTGCTTGGAAGCCTGATGGTGTGTGAAGTTAGTGAGCCAAATGGAGTTGTTCTCCCACAAGAACCACTCGGCTGATCCTTCTTCAATATGCCCTTCACCAACATGCAGTGTTTCCTTGATTGAATTAGCTCTCACACCAATATTTGCGTCTAGAGCCTTTGCATTGAGGGCTATCTGAAAGCGGCTGTGGCGCTGAAGTTGCCTGAGAATGTGGAGTTGGTGGCATGTGAAACCCGCATGTGGAGCATTCGTTTGTGTGGGATGCTCTACCAGGTTCATCCCTAGATAACGCACTCAAAGGGCACTAAGCATAGAGTGTGAAAACTGAGTTTCCTTGAGAGCTGCTTGGAAGCCTGATGGTGTGTGAAGTTAGTGAGCCAAATGGAGTTGTTCTCCCACAAGAACCACTCGGCTGATCCTTCTTCAATATGCCCTTCACCAACATGCAGTGTTTCCTTGATTGAATTAGCTCTCACACCAATATTTGCGTCTAGAGCCTTTGCATTGAGGGCTATCTGAAAACGGCTGTGGCGCTGAAGTTGCCTGAGAATGTGGAGTTGGTGGCATGTGAAACCCGCATGTGGAGCATTCGTTTGTGTGGGATGCTCTACCAGGTTCATCCCTAGATAATGCACTCAAAGGGCACTAAGCATAGAGTGTGAAAACTGAGTTTCCTTGAGAGCTGCTTGGAAGCCTGATGGTGTGTGAAGTTAGTGAGCCAAATGGAGTTGTTCTCCCACAAGAACCAGTCGGCTGATCCTTCTTCAATATGCCCTTCACCAACATGCAGTGTTTCCTTGATTGAATTAGCTCTCACACCAATATTTGCGTCTAGAGCCTTTGCATTGAGGGCTATCTGAAAACGGCTGTGGCGCTGAAGTTGCCTGAGAATGTGGAGTTGGTGGCATGTGAAACCCGCATGTGGAGCATTCGTTTGTGTTGGATGCTCACCAGCTTTATTTCAGTCCTAAGTACTCAAAGGGCACTAAGCATAGAGTGTGAAAACTGAGTTTCCTTGAGAGCTGCTTAGAAGCCTGATGGTTGTGAAGTTAGTGAGCCAAATGGAGTTGTTCTCCCACAAGAACCACTCGGCTGATCCTTCTTCAATATGCCCTTCACCAACATGCAGTGTTTCCTTGATTGAATTAGCTCTCACACCAATATTTGCGTCTAGAGCCTTTGCATTGAGGGCTATCTGAAAACTGCTGTGGCGCTGAAGTTGCCTGAGAATGTGGAGTTGGTGGCATGTGAAACCCGCATGTGGAGCATTCGTTTGTGTGGGATGCTCTACCAGGTTCATTCCTAGATAATGCACTCAAAGGGCACTAAGCATAGAGTGTGAAAACTGAGTTTCCTTGAGAGCTGCTTGGAAGCCTGATGGTGTGTGAAGTTAGTGAGCCAAATGGAGTTGTTCTCCCACAAGAACCACTCGGCTGATCCTTCTTCAATATGCCCTTCACCAACATGCAGTGTTTCCTTGATTGAATTAGCTCTCACACCAATATTTGCGTCTAGAGCCTTTGCATTGAGGGCTATCTGAAAACGGCTGTGGCGCTGAAGTTGCCTTGAATGTGGAGTTGGTGGCATGTGAAACCCGCATGTGGAGCATTCCTTTGTGTGGGATGCTCTACCAGGTTCATCCCTAGATAATGCACTCAAAGGGCACTAAGCATAGAGTGTGAAAACTGAGTTTCCTTGAGAGCTGCTTGGAAGCCTGATGGTGTGTGAAGTTAGTGAGCCAAATGGAGTTGTTCTCCCACAAGAACCACTCGGCTGATCCTTCTTCAATATGCCCTTCACCAACATGCAGTGTTTCCTTGATTGAATTAGCTCTCACACCAATATTTGCGTCTAGAGCCTTTGCATTGAGGGCTATCTGAAAACGGCTGTGGCGCTGAAGTTGCCTGAGAATGTGGACTTGGTGGCATGTGAAACCCGCATGTGGAGCATTCGTTTGTGTGGGATGCTCTACCAGGTTCATTCCTAGATAATGCACTCAAAGGGCACTAAGCATAGAGTGTGAAAACTGAGTTTCCTTGAGAGCTGCTTGGAAGCCTGATGGTGTGTGAAGTTAGTGAGCCAAATGGAGTTGTTCTCCCACAAGAACCACTCGGCTGATCCTTCTTCAATATGCCCTTCACCAACATGCAGTGTTTCCTTGATTGAATTAGCTCTCACACCAATATTTGCGTCTAGAGCCTTTGCATTGAGGGCTATCTGAAAACGGCTGTGGCGCTGAAGTTGCCTGAGAATGTGGACTTGGTGGCATGTGAAACCCGCATGTGGAGCATTCGTTTGTGTGGGATGCTCTACCAGGTTCATCCCTAGATAACGCACTCAAAGGGCACTAAGCATAGAGTGTGAAAACTGAGTTTCCTTGAGAGCTGCTTGGAAGCCTGATGGTGTGTGAAGTTAGTGAGCCAAATGGAGTTGTTCTCCCACAAGAACCACTCGGCTGATCCTTCTTCAATATGCCCTTCACCAACATGCAGTGTTTCCTTGATTGAATTAGCTCTCACACCAATATTTGCGTCTAGACACTTCGCATTGAGGGCTATCTGAAAACGGCTGTGGCGCTGAAGTTGCCTGAGAATGTGGAGTTGGTGGCATGTGAAACCCGCATGTGGAGCATTCGTTTGTGTGGGATGCTCTACCAGGTTCATTCCTAGATAATGCACTCAAAGGGCACTAAGCATAGAGTGTGAAAACTGAGTTTCCTTGAGAGCTGCTTGGAAGCCTGATGGTGTGTGAAGTTAGTGAGCCAAATGGAGTTGTTCTCCCACAAGAACCACTCGGCTGATCCTTCTTCAATATGCCCTTCACCAACATGCAGTGTTTCCTTGATTGAATTGGCTCTCACACCAATATTTGCGTCTAGAGCCTTTGCATTGAGGGCTATCTGAAAACGGCTGTGGCGCTGAAGTTGCCTGAGAATGTGGACTTGGTGGCATGTGAAACCCGCATGTGGAGCATTCGTTTGTGTGGGATGCTCTACCAGGTTCATCCCTAGATAATGCACTCAAAGGGCACTAAGCATAGAGTGTGAAAACTGAGTTTCCTTGAGAGCTGCTTGGAAGCCTGATGGTGTGTGAAGTTAGTGAGCCAAATGGAGTTGTTCTCCCACAAGAACCACTCGGCTGATCCTTCTTCAATATGCCCTTCACCAACATGCAGTGTTTCCTTGATTGAATTAGCTCTCACACCAATATTTGCGTCTAGAGCCTTTGCATTGAGGGCTATCTGAAAACGGCTGTGGCGCTGAAGTTGCCTGAGAATGTGGAGTTGGTGGCATGTGAAACCCGCATGTGGAGCATTCGTTTGTGTGGGATGCTCTACCAGGTTCATCCTAGATAATGCACTCAAAGGGCACTAAGCATAGAGTGTGAAAACTGAGTTTCCTTGAGAGCTGCTTGGAAGCCTGATGGTGTGTGAAGTTAGTGAGCCAAATGGAGTTGTTCTCCCACAAGAACCACTCGGCTGATCCTTCTTCAATATGCCCTTCACCAACATGCAGTGTTTCCTTGATTGAATTAGCTCTCACACCAATATTTGCGTCTAGAGCCTTGGCATTGAGGGCTATCTGAAAGCGGCTGTGGTGCTGAAGTTGCCTGAGAATGTGGAGTTGGTGGCATGTGAAACCCGCATGTGGAGCATTCGTTTGTGTGGGATGCTCTACCAGGTTCATTCCTAGATAATGCACTCAAAGGGCACTAAGCATAGAGTGTGAAAACTGAGTTTCCTTGAGAGCTGCTTGGAAGCCTGATGGTGTGTGAAGTTAGTGAGCCAAATGGAGTTGTTCTCCCACAAGAACCACTCGGCTGATCCTTCTTCAATATGCCCTTCACCAACATGCAGTGTTTCCTTGATTGAATTAGCTCTCACACCAATATTTGCGTCTAGAGCCTTTGCATTGAGGGCTATCTGAAAACGGCTGTGGCTCTGAGGTTGCCTGTGAATGTGGAGTTTGTGGCATGTGAAACCCGCATGTGGAGCATTCGTTTGTTTGGCATGCTAACCAAGCTTCATTTCAGTCCTAGGTACTCAAAGGGCACTAAGCATAGAGTGTGAAAACTGAGTTTCCTTGAGAGCTGCTTGGAAGCCTGATGGTGTGTGAAGTTAGTGAGCCAAATTGAGTTGTTCTCCCACAAGAACCACTCGGCTGATCCTTCTTCAATATGCCCTTCACCAACATGCAGTGTTTCCTTGATTGAATTAGCTCTCACACCAATATTTGCGTCTAGAGCCTTTGCATTGAGGGCTATCTGAAAACGGCTGTGGCGCTGAAGTTGCCTGAGAATGTGGACTTGGTGGCATGTGAAACCCGCATGTGGAGCATTCGTTTGTGTGGCATGCTCACCAAGCTTCATTTCAGTCCTAAGTACTCAAAGGGCACTAAGCATAGAGTGTGAAAACTGAGTTTCCTTGAGAGCTGCTTAGAAGCCTGATGGTTTGTGAAGTTAGTGAGCCAAATGGAGTTGTTCTCCCACAAGAACCACTCGGCTGATCCTTCTTCAATATGCCCTTCACCAACATGCAGTGTTTCCTTGATTGAATTAGCTCTCACACCAATATTTGCGTCTAGAGCCTTTGCATTGAGGGCTATCTGAAAACGGCTGTGGCGCTGAAGTTGCCTGTGAATGTGGAGTTGGTGGCATGTGAAACCCGCATGTGGAGCATTCGTTTGTGTGGGATGCTCTACCAGGTTCATTCCTAGATAATGCACTCAAAGGGCACTAAGCATAGAGTGTGAAAACTGAGTTTCCTTGAGAGCTGCTTGGAAGCCTGATGGTGTGTGAAGTTAGTGAGCCAAATGGAGTTGTTCTCCCACAAGAACCACTCGGCTGATCCTTCTTCAATATGCCCTTCACCAACATGCAGTGTTTCCTTGATTGAATTAGCTCTCACACCAATATTTGCGTCTAGAGCCTTTGCATTGAGGGCTATCTGAAAACGGCTGTGGCGCTGAAGTTGCCTGAGAATGTGGAGTTGGTGGCATGTGAAACCCGCATGTGGAGCATTCGTTTGTGTGGGATGCTCTACCAGGTTCATTCCTAGATAATGCACTCAAAGGGCACTAAGCCTAGAGTGTGAAAACTGAGTTTCCTTGAGAGCTGCTTGGAAGCCTGATGGTGTGTGAAGTTAGTGAGCCAAATGGAGTTGTTCTCCCACAAGAACCAGTCGGCTGATCCTTCTTCAATATGCCCTTCACCAACATGCAGTGTTTCCTTGATTGAATTAGCTCTCACACCAATATTTGCGTCTAGAGCCTTTGCATTGAGGGCTATCTGAAAACGGCTGTGGCGCTGAAGTTGCCTGAGAATGTGGAGTTGGTGGCATGTGAAACCCGCATGTGGAGCATTCGTTTGTGTGGGATGCTCTACCAGGTTCATTCCTAGATAATGCACTCAAAGGGCACTAAGCATAGAGTGTGAAAACTGAGTTTCCTTGAGAGCTGCTTGGAAGCCTGATGGTGTGTGAAGTTAGTGAGCCAAATGGAGTTGTTCTCCCACAAGAACCACGCGGCTGATCTTTCTTCAATATGCCCTTCACCAACATGCAGTGTTTCCTTGATTGAATTAGCTCTCACACCAATATTTGCGTCTAGAGCCTTTGCATTGAGGGCTATCTGAAAACGGCTGTGGCGCTGAAGTTGCCTGAGAATGTGGAGTTGGTGGCATGTGAAACCCGCATGTGGAGCATTTGTTTGTGTGGGATGCTCACCAAGCTTCATTTCAGTCCTAGGTACTCAAAGGGCACTAAGCATAGACTGTGAAAACTGAGTTTCCTTGAGAGCTGCTTAGAAACCTGATGGTTTGTGAAGTTAGTGAGCCAAATGGAGTTGTTCTCCCACAAGAACCACTCGGCTGATCCTTCTTCAATATGCCCTTCACCAACATGCAGTGTTTCCTTGATTGAATTAGCTCTCACACCAATATTTGCGTCTAGAGCCTTTGCACTGAGGGCTATCTGAAAATGGCTGTGGCTCTGAAGTTGCCTGTGAATGTGGAGTTGGTGGCATGTGAAACCCGCATGTGGAGCATTCGTTTGTGTGGGATGCTCTACCAGGTTCATTCCTAGATAATGCACTCAAAGGGCACTAAGCATAAAGTGTGAAAACTGAGTTTCCTTGAGAGCTGCTTGGAAGCCTGATGGTGTGTGAAGTTAGTGAGCCAAATGGAGTTGTTCTCCCACAAGAACCACTCGGCTGATCCTTCTTCAATATGCCCTTCACCAACATGCAGTGTTTCCTTGATTGAATTAGCTCTCACAACAATATTTGCGTCTAGAGCCTTTGCATTGAGGGCTATCTGAAAATGGCTGTGGCTCTGAAGTTGCCTGTGAATGTGGAGTTGGTGGCATGTGAAACCCGCATGTGGAGCATTCGTTTGTGTGGCATGCTCACCAAGCTTCATTTCAGTCCTAGGTACTCAAAGGGCACTAAGCATAGAGTGTGAAAACTGAGTTTCCTTGAGAGCTGCTTGGAAGCCTGATGGTGTGTGAAGTTAGTGAGCCAAATGGAGTTGTTCTCCCACAAGAACCACTCGGCTGATCCTTCTTCAATATGCCCTTCACCAACATGCAGTGTTTCCTTGATTGAATTAGCTCTCACACCAATATTTGCGTCTAGAGCCTTTGCTTTGAGGGCTATCTGAAAACGGCTGTGGCGCTGAAGTTGCCTTGAATGTGGAGTTGGTGGCATGTGAAACCCGCATGTGGAGCATTCGTTTGTGTGGGATGCTCTACCAGGTTCATCCCTAGATAATGCACTCAAAGGGCACTAAGCATAGAGTGTGAAAACTGAGTTTCCTTGAGAGCTGCTTGGAAGCCTGATGGTGTGTGAAGTTAGTGAGCCAAATGGAGTTGTTCTCCCACAAGAACCACTCGGCTGATCCTTCTTCAATATGCCCTTCACCAACATGCAGTGTTTCCTTGATTGAATTAGCTCTCACACCAATATTTGCGTCTAGAGCCTTTGCATTGAGGGCTATCTGAAAACGGCTGTGGCTCTGAAGTTGCCTGTGAATGTGGAGTTGGTGGCATGTGAAACCCGCATGTGGAGCATTCGTTTGTGTGGGATGCTCTACCAGGTTCATTCCTAGATAACGCACTCAAAGGGCACTAAGCATAGAGTGTGAAAACTGAGTTTCCTTGAGAGCTGCTTGGAAGCCTGATGGTGTGTGAAGTTAGTGAGCCAAATGGAGTTGTTCTCCCACAAGAACCACTCGGCTGATCCTTCTTCAATATGCCCTTCACCAACATGCAGTGTTTCCTTGATTGAATTAGCTCTCACACCAATATTTGCGTCTAGAGCCTTTGCATTGAGGGCTATCTGAAAACGGCTGTGGCGCTGAAGTTGCCTGAGAATGTGGAGTTGGTGGCATGTGAAACCCGCATGTGGAGCATTCGTTTGTGTGGGATGCTCTACCAGGTTCATTCCTAGATAATGCACTCAAAGGGCACTAAGCATAGAGTGTGAAAACTGAGTTTCCTTGAGAGCTGCTTGGAAGCCTGATGGTGTGTGAAGTTAGTGAGCCAAATGGAGTTGTTCTCCCACAAGAACCACTCGGCTGATCCTTCTTCAATATGCCCTTCACCAACATGCAGTGTTTCCTTGATTGAATTAGCTCTCACACCAATATTTGCGTCTAGAGCCTTTGCATTGAGGGCTATCTGAAAGCGGCTGTGGCGCTGAAGTTGCCTGTGAATGTGGAGTTGGTGGCATGTGAAACCCGCATGTGGAGCATTCGTTTGTGTGGGATGCTCTACCAGGTTCATTCCTAGATAATGCACTCAAAGGGCACTAAGCATAGAGTGTGAAAACTGAGTTTCCTTGAGAGCTGCTTGGAAGCCTGATGGTGTGTGAAGTTAGTGAGCCAAATGGAGTTGTTCTCCCACAAGAACCACTCGGCTGATCCTTCTTAAATATGCCCTTCACCAACATGCAGTGTTTCCTTGATTGAATTAGCTCTCACACCAATATTTGCGTCTAGAGCCTTTGCATTGAGGGCTATCTGAAAACGGCTTTGGCTCTGAGTTGCCTGAGAATGTGGAGTTGGTGGCATGTAAAACCCGCATGTGGAGCATTCGTTTGTGTGGGATGCTCTACCAGGTTCATTCCTAGATAACGCACTCAAAGGGCACTAAGCATAGAGTGTGAAAACTGAGTTTCCTTGAGAGCTGCTTGGAAGCCTGATGGTGTGTGAAGTTAGTGAGCCAAATGGAGTTGTTCTCCCACAAGAACCACTCGGCTGATCCTTCTTCAATATGCCCTTCACCAACATGCAGTGTTTCCTTGATTGAATTAGCTCTCACACCAGTATTTGCGTCTAGAGCCTTTGCATTGAGGGCTATCTGAAAACGGCTGTGGCGCTGAAGTTGCCTGTCAATGTGGAGTTGGTGGCATGTGAAACCCGCATGTGGAGCATTCGTTTGTGTGGGATGCTCTACCAGGTTCATTCCTAGATAATGCACTCAAAGGGCACTAAGCATAGAGTGTGAAAACTGAGTTTCCTTGAGAGCTGCTTGGAAGCCTGATGGTGTGTGAAGTTAGTGAGCCAAATGGAGTTGTTCTCCCACAAGAACCACTCGGCTGATCCTTCTTCAATATGCCCTTCACCAACATGCAGTGTTTCCTTGATTGAATTAGCTCTCACACCAATATTTGCGTCTAGAGCCTTTGCATTGAGGGCTATCTGAAAACGGCTGTGGCGCTGAAGTTGCCTGAGAATGTGGAGTTGGTGGCATGTGAAACCCGCATGTGGAGCATTCGTTTGTGTGGGATGCTCTACCAGGATCATTCCTAGATAATGCACTCAAAGGGCACTAAGCATAGAGTGTGAAAACTGAGTTTCCTTGAGAGCTGCTTGGAAGCCTGATGGTGTGTGAAGTTAGTGAGCCAAATGGAGTTGTTCTCCCACAAGAACCACTCAGCTGATCCTTCTTCAATATGCCCTTCACCAACATGCAGTGTTTCCTTGATTGAATTAGCTCTCACACCAATATTTGCGTCTAGAGCCTTTGCATTGAGGGCTATCTGAAAACGGCTGTGGCGCTGAAGTTGCCTGAGAATGTGGAGTTGGTGGCATGTAAAACCCGCATGTGGAGCATTCGTTTGTGTGGGATGCTCTACCATGTTCATTCCTAGATAATGCACTCAAAGGGCACTAATCCTAGAGTGTGAAAACTGAGTTTCCTTGAGAGCTGCTTGGAAGCCTGATGGTGTGTGAAGTTAGTGAGCCAAATGGAGTTGTTCTCCCACAAGAACCAATCGGCTGATCCTTCTTCAATATGCCCTTCACCAACATGCAGTGTTTCCTTGATTGAATTAGCTCTCACACCAATATTTGCGTCTAGAGCCTTTGCATTGAGGGCTATCTGAAAATGGCTGTGGCTCTGAAGTTGCCTGTGAATGTGGAGTTGGTGGCATGTGAAACCCGCATGTGGAGCATTCGTTTGTGTGGGATGCTCTACCAGGTTCATTCCTAGATAATGCACTCAAAGGGCACTAAGCATAGAGTGTGAAAACTGAGTTTCCTTGAGAGCTGCTTGGAAGCCTGATGGTGTGTGAAGTTAGTGAGCCAAATGGAGTTGTTCTCCCACAAGAACCACTCGGCTGATCCTTCTTCAATATGCCCTTCACCAACATGCAGTGTTTCCTTGATTGAATTAGCTCTCACACCAATATTTGCGTCTAGAGCCTTTGCATTGAGGGCTATCTGAAAATGGCTGTGGCGCTGAAGTTGCCTGAGAATGTGGAGTTGGTGGCATGTGAAACCCGCATGTGGAGCATTCGTTTGTGTGGGATGCTCTACCAGGATCATTCCTAGATAATGCACTCAAAGGGCACTAAGCATAGAGTGTGAAAACTGAGTTTCCTTGAGAGCTGCTTGGAAGCCTGATGGTGTGTGAAGTTAGTGAGCCAAATGGAGTTGTTCTCCCACAAGAACCACTCAGCTGATCCTTCTTCAATATGCCCTTCACCAACATGCAGTGTTTCCTTGATTGAATTAGCTCTCACACCAATATTTGCGTCTAGAGCCTTTGCATTGAGGGCTATCTGAAAACGGCTGTGGCGCTGAAGTTGCCTGCCAATGTGGAGTTGGTGGCATGTAAAACACGCATGTGGAGCATTCGTTTGTGTGGGATGCTCTACCATGTTCATTCCTAGATAATGCACTCAAAGGGCACTAAGCATAGAGTGTGAAAACTGAGTTTCCTTGAGAGCTGCTTGGAAGCCTGATGGTGTGTGAAGTTAGTGAGCCAAATGGAGTTGTTCTCCCACAAGAACCAATCGGCTGATCCTTCTTCAATATGCCCTTCACCAACATGCAGTGTTTCCTTGATTGAATTAGCTCTCACACCAATATTTGCGTCTAGAGCCTTTGCATTGAGGGCTATCTGAAAATGGCTGTGGCTCTGAAGTTGCCTGTGAATGTGGAGTTGGTGGCATGTGAAACCCGCATGTGGAGCATTCGTTTGTGTGGGATGCTCTACCAGGTTCATTCCTAGATAATGCACTCAAAGGGCACTAAGCATAGAGTGTGAAAACTGAGTTTCCTTGAGAGCTGCTTGGAAGCCTGATGGTGTGTGAAGTTAGTGAGCCAAATGGAGTTGTTCTCCCACAAGAACCACTCGGCTGATCCTTCTTCAATATGCCCTTCACCAACATGCAGTGTTTCCTTGATTGAATTAGCTCTCACACCAATATTTGCGTCTAGAGCCTTTGCATTGAGGGCTATCTGAAAACGGCTGTGGCGCTGAAGTTGCCTGTGAATGTGGAGTTGGTGGCATGTGAAACCCGCATGTGGAGCATTCGTTTGTGTGGGATGCTCTACCAGGATCATTCCTAGATAATGCACTCAAAGGGCACTAAGCATAGAGTGTGAAAACTGAGTTTCCTTGAGAGCTGCTTGGAAGCCTGATGGTGTGTGAAGTTAGTGAGCCAAATGGAGTTGTTCTCCCACAAGAACCACTCAGCTGATCCTTCTTCAATATGCCCTTCACCAACATGCAGTGTTTCCTTGATTGAATTAGCTCTCACACCAATATTTGCGTCTAGAGCCTTTGCATTGAGGGCTATCTGAAAACGGCTGTGGCGCTGAAGTTGCCTGCCAATGTGGAGTTGGTGGCATGTAAAACCCGCATGTGGAGCATTCGTTTGTGTGGGATGCTCTACCAGGTTCATTCCTAGATAATGCACTCAAAGGGCACTAAGCATAGAGTGTGAAAACTGAGTTTCCTTGAGAGCTGCTTGGAAGCCTGATGGTGTGTGAAGTTAGTGAGCCAAATGGAGTTGTTCTCCCACAAGAACCAATCGGCTGATCCTTCTTCAATATGCCCTTCACCAACATGCAGTGTTTCCTTGATTGAATTAGCTCTCACACCAATATTTGCGTCTAGAGCCTTTGCATTGAGGGCTATCTGAAAACGGCTGTGGCGCTGAAGTTGCCTGTGAATGTGGAGTTGGTGGCATGTGAAACCCGCATGTGGAGCATTCGTTTGTGTGGGATGCTCTACCAGGTTCATTCCTAGATAATGCACTCAAAGGGCACTAAGCATAGAGTGTGAAAACTGAGTTTCCTTGAGAGCTGCTTGGAAGCCTGATGGTGTGTGAAGTTAGTGAGCCAAATGGAGTTGTTCTCCCACAAGAACCACTCGGCTGATCCTTCTTCAATATGCCCTTCACCAACATGCAGTGTTTCCTTGATTGAATTAGCTCTCACACCAATATTTGCGTCTAGACCCTTCGCATTGAGGGCTATCTGAAAGCGGCTGTGGTGCTGAAGTTGCCTGTGAATGTGGAGTTGGTGGCATGTGAAACCCGCATGTGGAGCATTCGTTTGTGTGGGATGCTCTACCAGGTTCATCCCTAGATAATGCACTCAAAGGGCACTAAGCATAGAGTGTGAAAACTGAGTTTCCTTGAGAGCTGCTTGGAAGCCTGATGGTGTGTGAAGTTAGTGAGCCAAATGGAGTTGTTCTCCCACAAGAACCACTCGGCTGATCCTTCTTCAATATGCCCTTCACCAACATGCAGTGTTTCCTTGATTGAATTAGCTCTCACACCAATATTTGCGTCTAGAGCCTTTGCATTGAGGGCTATCTGAAAACGGATGTGGCGCTGAAGTTGCGTGAGAATGTGGAGTTGGTGGCATGTGAAACCCGCATGTGGAGCATTCGTTTGTGTGGGATGCTCTACCAGGTTCATTCCTAGATAACGCACTCAAAGGGCACTAAGCCTGGAGTGTGAAAACTGAGTTTCCTTGAGAGCTGCTTGGAAGCCTGATGGTGTGTGAAGTTAGTGAGCCAAATGGAGTTGTTCTCCCACAAGAACCACTCGGCTGATCCTTCTTCAATATGCCCTTCACCAACATGCAGTGTTTCCTTGATTGAATTAGCTCTCACACAAATATTTGCGTCTAGAGCCTTTGCATTGAGGGCTATCTGAAAACGGCTGTGGCGCTGAAGTTGCCTGTCAATGTGGAGTTGGTGGCATGTGAAACCCGCATGTGGAGCATTCGTTTGTGTGGGATGCTCTACCAGGTTCATTCCTAGATAACACACTCAAAGGGCACTAAGCATAGACTGTGAAAACTGAGTTTCCTTGAGAGCTGCTTGGAAGCCTGATGGTGTGTGAAGTTAGTGAGCCAAATGGAGTTGTTCTCCCACAAGAACCAGTCGGCTGATCCTTCTTCAATATGCCCTTCACCAACATGCAGTGTTTCCTTGATTGAATTAGCTCTCACACCAATATTTGCGTCTAGAGCCTTTGCATTGAGGGCTATCTGAAAACGGCTGTGGCGCTGAAGTTGCCTGAGAATGTGGAGTTGGTGGCATGTGAAACCCGCATGTGGAGCATTCGTTTGTGTGGGATGCTCTACCAGGATCATTCCTAGATAATGCACTCAAAGGGCACTAAGCATAGAGTGTGAAAACTGAGTTTCCTTGAGAGCTGCTTGGAAGCCTGATGGTGTGTGAAGTTAGTGAGCCAAATGGAGTTGTTCTCCCACAAGAACCACTCGGCTGATCCTTCTTCAATATGCCCTTCACCAACATGCAGTGTTTCCTTGATTGAATTAGCTCTCACACCAATATTTGCGTCTAGAGCCTTTGCATTGAGGGCTATCTGAAAATGGCTGTGGCTCTGAAGTTGCCTGTGAATGTGGAGTTGGTGGCATGTGAAACCCGCATGTGGAGCATTCGTTTGTGTGGGATGCTCTACCAGGTTCATCCCTAGATAATGCACTCAAAGGGCACTAAGCATAGAGTGTGAAAACTGAGTTTCCTTGAGAGCTGCTTGGAAGCCTGATGGTGTGTGAAGTTAGTGAGCCAAATGGAGTTGTTCTCCCACAAGAACCACTCGGCTGATCCTTCTTCAATATGCCCTTCACCAACATGCAGTGTTTCCTTGATTGAATTAGCTCTCACACCAATATTTGCGTCTAGAGCCTTTGCATTGAGGGCTATCTGAAAACGGCTGTGGCGCTGAAGTTGCCTGTGAATGTGGAGTTGGTGGCATGTGAAACCCGCATGTGGAGCATTCGTTTGTGTGGGATGCTCTACCAGGTTCATCCCTAGATAATGCACTCAAAGGGCACTAAGCATAGAGTGTGAAAACTGAGTTTCCTTGAGAGCTGCTTGGAAGCCTGATGGTGTGTGAAGTTAGTGAGCCAAATGGAGTTGTTCTCCCACAAGAACCACTCGGCTGATCCTTCTTCAATATGCCCTTCACCAACATGCAGTGTTTCCTTGATTGAATTAGCTCTCACACCAATATTTGCGTCTAGAGCCTTTGCATTGAGGGCTATCTGAAAATGGCTGTGGCGCTGAAGTTGCCTGTGAATGTGGAGTTGGTGGCATGTGAAACCCGCATGTGGAGCATTCGTTTGTGTGGGATGCTCTACCAGGTTCATCCCTAGATAATGCACTCAAAGGGCACTAAGCATAGAGTGTGAAAACTGAGTTTCCTTGAGAGCTGCTTGGAAGCCTGATGGTGTGTGAAGTTAGTGAGCCAAATGGAGTTGTTCTCCCACAAGAACCACTCGGCTGATCCTTCTTCAATATGCCCTTCACCAACATGCAGTGTTTCCTTGATTGAATTAGCTCTCACACCAATATTTGCGTCTAGAGCCTTTGCATTGAGGGCTATCTGAAAACGGCTGTGGCGCTGAAGTTGCCTGTCAATGTGGAGTTGGTGGCATGTGAAACCCGCATGTGGAGCATTCGTTTGTGTGGGATGCTCTACCAGGTTCATCCCTAGATAACACACTCAAAGGGCACTAAGCATAGACTGTGAAAACTGAGTTTCCTTGAGAGCTGCTTGGAAGCCTGATGGTGTGTGAAGTTAGTGAGCCAAATGGAGTTGTTCTCCCACAAGAACCACTCGGCTGATCCTTCTTCAATATGCCCTTCACCAACATGCAGTGTTTCCTTGATTGAATTAGCTCTCACACCAATATTTGCCTCTAGAGCCTTTGCATTGAGGGCTATCTGAAAACGGCTGTGGCGCTGAAGTTGCCTGAGAATGTGGAGTTGGTGGCATGTGAAACCCGCATGTGGAGCATTCGTTTGTGTGGGATGCTCTACCAGGTTCATTCCTAGATAATGCACTCAAAGGGCACGAAGCATAGAGTGTGAAAACTGAGTTTCCTTGAGAGCTGCTTGGAAGCCTGATGGTGTGTGAAGTTAGTGAGCCAAATGGAGTTGTTCTCCCACAAGAACCACTCGGCTGATCCTTCTTCAATATGCCCTTCACCAACATGCAGTGTTTCCTTGATTGAATTAGCTCTCACACCAATATTTGCGTCTAGAGCCTTTGCATTGAGGGCTATCTGAAAACGGCTGTGGCTCTGAAGTTGCCTGTGAATGTGGAGTTGGTGGCATGTGAAACCCGCATGTGGAGCATTCGTTTGTGTGGGATGCTCTACCAGGTTCATTCCTAGATAATGCACTCAAAGGGCACTAAGCATAGAGTGTGAAAACTGAGTTTCCTTGAGAGCTGCTTGGAAGCCTGATGGTGTGTGAAGTTAGTGAGCCAAATGGAGTTGTTCTCCCACAAGAACCACTCGGCTGATCCTTCTTCAATATGCCCTTCACCAACATGCAGTGTTTCCTTGATTGAATTAGCTCTCACACCAATATTTGCGTCTAGAGCCTTTGCATTGAAGGCTATCTGAAAATGGCTGTGGCTCTGAAGTTGCCTGTGAATGTGGAGTTGGTGGCATGTGAAACCCGCATGTGGAGCATTCGTTTGTGTGGCATGCTCACCAAGCTTCATTTCAGAAAGTCCTAGGTACTCAAAGGGCACTAAGCATAGAGTGTGAAAACTGAGTTTCCTTGAGAGCTGCTTGGAAGCCTGATGGTGTGTGAAGTTAGTGAGCCAAATGGAGTTGTTCTCCCACAAGAACCACTCGGCTGATCCTTCTTCAATATGCCCTTCACCAACATGCAGTGTTTCCTTGATTGAATTAGCTCTCACACCAATATTTGCGTCTAGAGCCTTTGCATTGAGGGCTATCTGAAAACGGCTGTGGCGCTGAAGTTGCCTGAGAATGTGGAGTTGGTGGCATGTGAAACCCGCATGTGGAGCATTCGTTTGTGTTGGATGCTCACCAAGCTTCATTTCAGTCCTAAGTACTCAAAGGGCACTAAGCATAGACTGTGAAAACTGAGTTTCCTTGAGAGCTGCTTAGAAGCCTGATGGTTTGTGAAGTTAGTGAGCCAAATGGAGTTGTTCTCCCACAAGAACCACTCGGCTGATCCTTCTTCAATATGCCCTTCACCAACATGCAGTGTTTCCTTGATTGAATTAGCTCTCACACCAATATTTGCGTCTAGAGCCTTTGCATTGAGGGCTATCTGAAAACTGCTGTGGCGCTGAAGTTGCCTGAGAATGTAGAGTTGGTGGCATGTGAAACCCGCATGTGGAGCATTCGTTTGTGTGGGATGCTCTACCAGGTTCATTCCTAGATAATGCACTCAAAGGGCACTAAGCATAGAGTGTGAAAACTGAGTTTCCTTGAGAGCTGCTTGGAAGCCTGATGGTGTGTGAAGTTAGTGAGCCAAATGGAGTTGTTCTCCCACAAGAACCACTCGGCTGATCCTTCTTCAATATGCCCTTCACCAACATGCATTGTTTCCTTGATTGAATTAGCTCTCACACCAATATTTGCGTCTAGAGCCTTTGCATTGAGGGCTATCTGAAAACGGCTGTGGCGCTGAAGTTGCCTTGAATGTGGAGTTGGTGGCATGTGAAACCCGCATGTGGAGCATTCGTTTGTGTGGGATGCTCTACCAGGTTCATCCCTAGATAATGCACTCAAAGGGCACTAAGCATAGAGTGTGAAAACTGAGTTTCCTTGAGAGCTGCTTGGAAGCCTGATGGTGTGTGAAGTTAGTGAGCCAAATGGAGTTGTTCTCCCACAAGAACCACTCGGCTGATCCTTCTTCAATATGCCCTTCACCAACATGCAGTGTTTCCTTGATTGAATTAGCTCTCACACCAATATTTGCGTCTAGAGCCTTTGCATTGAGGGCTATCTGAAAACGGCTGTGGCGCTGAAGTTGCCTGAGAATGTGGAGTTGGTGGCATGTGAAACCCGCATGTGGAGCATTCGTTTGTGTGGGATGCTCTACCAGGTTCATCCCTAGATAATGCACTCAAAGGGCACTAAGCATAGAGTGTGAAAACTGAGTTTCCTTGAGAGCTGCTTGGAAGCCTGATGGTGTGTGAAGTTAGTGAGCCAAATGGAGTTGTTCTCCCACAAGAACCACTCGGCTGATCCTTCTTCAATATGCCCTTCACCAACATGCAGTGTTTCCTTGATTGAATTAGCTCTCACACCAATATTTGCGTCTAGAGCCTTTGCATTGAGGGCTATCTGAAAACGGCTGTGGCACTGAAGTTGCCTGTGAATGTGGAGTTGGTGGCATGTGAAACCCGCATGTGGAGCATTCGTTTGTGTGGGATGCTCTACCAGGTTCATTCCTAGATAATGCACTCAAAGGGAACTAAGCATAGAGTGTGAAAACTGAGTTTCCTTGAGAGCTGCTTGGAAGCCTGATGGTGTGTGAAGTTAGTGAGCCAAATGGAGTTGTTCTCCCACAAGAACCACTCGGCTGATCCTTCTTCAATATGCCCTTCACCAACATGCAGTGTTTCCTTGATTGAATTAGCTCTCACACCAATATTTGCGTCTAGAGCCTTTGCATTGAGGGCTATCTGAAAACGGCTGTGGCGCTGAAGTTGCCTGAGAATGTGGAGTTGGTGGCATGTGAAACCCGCATGTGGAGCATTCGTTTGTGTGGGATGCTCTACCAGGTTCATCCCTAGATAATGCACTCAAAGGGCACTAAGCATAGAGTGTGAAAACTGAGTTTCCTTGAGAGCTGCTTGGAAGCCTGATGGTGTGTGAAGTTAGTGAGCCAAATGGAGTTGTTCTCCCACAAGAACCACTCGGCTGATCCTTCTTCAATATGCCCTTCACCAACATGCAGTGTTTCCTTGATTGAATTAGCTCTCACACCAATATTTGCGTCTAGAGCCTTTGCATTGAGGGCTATCTGAAAACGGCTGTGGCGCTGAAGTTGCCTGAGAATGTGGAGTTGGTGGCATGTGAAACCCGCATGTGGAGCATTCGTTTGTGTGGGATGCTCTACCAGGATCATCCCTAGATAATGCACTCAAAGGTCACTAAGCATAGAGTGTGAAAACTGAGTTTCCTTGAGAGCTGCTTGGAAGCCTGATGGTGTGTGAAGTTAGTGAGCCAAATGGAGTTGTTCTCCCACAAGAACCACTCAGCTGATCCTTCTTCAATATGCCCTTCACCAACATGCAGTGTTTCCTTGATTGAATTAGCTCTCACACCAATATTTGCGTCTAGAGCCTTTGCATTGAGGGCTATCTGAAAACGGCTGTGGCTCTGAGGTTGCCTGTGAATGTGGAGTTGGTGGCATGTGAAACCCGCATGTGGAGCATTCGTTTGTGTGGGATGCTCTACCAGGTTCATTCCTAAATAACGCACTCAAAGAGCACTAAACATAGAGTGTGAAAACTGAGTTTCCTTGAGAGCTGCTTGGAAGCCTGATGGTGTGTGAAGTTAGTGAGCCAAATGGAGTTGTTCTCCCACAAGAACCACTCGGCTGATCCTTCTTCAATATGCCCTTCACCAACATGCAGTGTTTCCTTGATTGAATTAGCTCTCACACCAATATTTGCGTCTAGAGCCTTTGCATTGAGGGCTATCTGAAAACGGCTGTGGCGCTGAAGTTGCCTGAGAATGTGGAGTTGGTGGCATGTGAAACCCGCATGTGGAGCATTCGTTTGTGTGGGATGCTCTACCAGGTTCATCCCTAGATAATGCACTCAAAGGGCACTAAGCATAGAGTGTGAAAACTGAGTTTCCTTGAGAGCTGCTTGGAAGCCTGATGGTGTGTGAAGTTAGTGAGCCAAATGGAGTTGTTCTCCCACAAGAACCACTCGGCTGATCCTTCTTCAATATGCCCTTCACCAACATGCAGTGTTTCCTTGATTGAATTAGCTCTCACACCAATATTTGCGTCTAGAGCCTTTGCATTGAGGGCTATCTGAAAGCGGCTGTGGCGCTGAAGTTGCCTGTGAATGTGGAGTTGGTGGCATGTGAAACCCGCATGTGGAGCATTCGTTTGTGTGGGATGCTCTACCAGGTTCATTCCTAGATAATGCACTCAAAGGGCACTAAGCATAGAGTGTGAAAATTGAGTTTCCTTGAGAGCTGCTTGGAAGCCTGATGGTGTGTGAAGTTAGTGAGCCAAATGGAGTTGTTCTCCCACAAGAACCACTCGGCTGATCCTTCTTTAATATGCCCTTCACCAACATGCAGTGTTTCCTTGATTGAATTAGCTCTCACACCAATATTTGCGTCTAGAGCCTTTGCATTGAGGGCTATCTGAAAACGGCTGTGGCTCTGAGGTTGCCTGTGAATGTGGAGTTGGTGGCATGTGAAACCCGCATGTGGAGCATTCGTTTGTGTGGGATGCTCTACCAGGTTCATTCCTAGATAACGCACTCAAAGGGCACTAAGCATAGAGTGTGAAAACTGAGTTTCCTTGAGAGCTGCTTGGAAGCCTGATGGTGTGTGAAGTTAGTGAGCCAAATGGAGTTGTTCTCCCACAAGAACCACTCGGCTGATCCTTCTTCAATATGCCCTTCACCAACATGCAGTGTTTCCTTGATTGAATTAGCTCTCACACCAATATTTGCGTCTAGAGCCTTTGCATTGAGGGCTATCTGAAAACGGCTGTGGCGCTGAAGTTGCCTGAGAATGTGGAGTTGGTGGCATGTGAAACCCGCATGTGGAGCATTCGTTTGTGTGGGATGCTCTACCAGGTTCATCCCTAGATAATGCACTCAAAGGGCACTAAGCATAGAGTGTGAAAACTGAGTTTCCTTGAGAGCTGCTTGGAAGCCTGATGGTGTGTGAAGTTAGTGAGCCAAATGGAGTTGTTCTCCCACAAGAACCACTCGGCTGATCCTTCTTCAATATGCCCTTCACCAACATGCAGTGTTTCCTTGATTGAATTAGCTCTCACACCAATATTTGCGTCTAGAGCCTTTGCATTGAGGGCTATCTGAAAGCGGCTGTGGCGCTGAAGTTGCCTGAGAATGTGGAGTTGGTGGCATGTGAAACCCGCATGTGGAGCATTCGTTTGTGTGGGATGCTCTACCAGGTTCATTCCTAGATAATGCACTCAAAGGGCACTAAGCATAGAGTGTGAAAACTGAGTTTCCTTGAGAGCTGCTTGGAAGCCTGATGGTGTGTGAAGTTAGTGAGCCAAATGGAGTTGTTCTCCCACAAGAACCACTCGGCTGATCCTTCTTCAATATGCCCTTCACCAACATGCAGTGTTTCCTTGATTGAATTAGCTCTCACACCAATATTTGCGTCTAGAGCCTTTGCATTGAGGGCTATCTGAAAACGGCTGTGGCTCTGAAGTTGCCTGTGAATGTGGAGTTGGTGGCATGTGAAACCCGCATGTGGAGCATTCGTTTGTGTGGGATGCTCTACCAGGTTCATTCCTAGATAATGCACTCAAAGGGCACTAAGCATAGAGTGTGAAAACTGAGTTTCCTTGAGAGCTGCTTGGAAGCCTGATGGTGTGTGAAGTTAGTGAGCCAAATGGAGTTGTTCTCCCACAAGAACCACTCGGCTGATCCTTCTTCAATATGCCCTTCACCAACATGCAGTGTTTCCTTGATTGAATTAGCTCTCACACCAATATTTGCGTCTAGAGCCTTTGCATTGAGGGCTATCTGAAAACGGCTGTGGCGCTGAAGTTGCCTGAGAATGTGGAGTTGGTGGCATGTGAAACCCGCATGTGGAGCATTCGTTTGTGTGGGATGCTCACCAAGCTTCATTTCAGTCCTAAGTACTCAAAGGGCACTAAGCATAGACTGTGAAAACTGAGTTTCCTTGAGAGCTGCTTAGAAGCCTGATGGTTTGTGAAGTTAGTGAGCCAAATGGAGTTGTTCTCCCACAAGAACCACTCGGCTGATCCTTCTTCAATATGCCCTTCACCAACATGCAGTGTTTCCTTGATTGAATTAGCTCTCACACCAATATTTGCGTCTAGAGCCTTTGCATTGAGGGCTATCTGAAAACGGCTGTGGCGCTGAAGTTGCGTGAGAATGTGGAGTTGGTGGCATGTGAAACCCGCATGTGGAGCATTCGTTTGTGTGGGATGCTCTACCAGGTTCATTCCTAGATAATGCACTCAAAGGGCACTAAGCATAGAGTGTGAAAACTGAGTTTCCTTGAGAGCTGCTTGGAAGCCTGATGGTGTGTGAATTTAGTGAGCCAAATGGAGTTGTTCTCCCACAAGAACCACTCGGCTGATCCTTCTTCAATATGCCCTTCACCAACATGCAGTGTTTCCTTGATTGAATTAGCTCTCACACCAATATTTGCGTCTAGAGCCTTTGCATTGAGGGCTATCTGAAAACGGCTGTGGCGCTGAAGTTGCCTGTGAATGTGGAGTTGGTGGCATGTGAAACCCGCATGTGGAGCATTCGTTTGTGTGGGATGCTCTACCATGTTCATTTCTAGATAATGCACTCAAAGGGCACTAAGCATAGAGTGTGAAAACTGAGTTTCCTTGAGAGCTGCTTGGAAGCCTGATGGTGTGTGAAGTTAGTGAGCCAAATGGAGTTGTTCTCCCACAAGAACCACTCGGCTGATCCTTCTTCAATATGCCCTTCACCAACATGCAGTGTTTCCTTGATTGAATTAGCTCTCACACCAATATTTTCGTCTAGAGCCTTTGCATTGAGGGCTATCTGAAAACGGCTGTGGCTCTGAAGTTGCCTGTGAATGTGGAGTTGGTGGCATGTGAAACCCGCATGTGGAGCATTCGTTTGTGTGGGATGCTCTACCAGGTTCATTCCTAGATAATGCACTCAAAAGGCACTAAGCATAGAGTGTGAAAACTGAGTTTCCTTGAGAGCTGCTTGGAAGCCTGATGGTGTGTGAAGTTAGTGAGCCAAATGGAGTTGTTCTCCCACAGGAACCACTCGGCTGATCCTTCTTCAATATGCCCTTCACCAACATGCAGTGTTTCCTTGATTGAATTAGCTCTCACACCAATATTTGCGTCTAGAGCCTTTGCATTGAGGGCTATCTGAAAACGGCTGTGGCGCTGAAGTTGCCTGAGAATGTGGAGTTGGTGGCATGTGAAACCCGCATGTGGAGCATTCGTTTGTGTGGGATGCTCTACCAGGTTCATTCCTAGATAATGCACTCAAAGGGCACTAAGCATAGAGTGTGAAAACTGAGTTTCCTTGAGAGCTGCTTGGAAGCCTGATGGTGTGTGAAGTTAGTGAGCCAAATGGAGTTGTTCTCCCACAGGAACCACTCGGTTGATCCTTCTTCAATATGCCCTTCACCAACATGCAGTGTTTCCTTGATTGAATTAGCTCACACCAATATTTGCGTCTAGAGCCTTTGCATTGAGGGCTATCTGAAAACTGCTGTGGCGCTGAAGTTGCCTGAGAATGTGGAGTTGGTGGCATGTGAAACCCGCATGTGGAGCATTCGTTTGTGTGGGATGCTCTACCAGGTTCATCCCTAGATAATGCACTCAAAGGGAACTAAGCATAGAGTGTGAAAACTGAGTTTCCTTGAGAGCTGCTTGGAAGCCTGATGGTGTGTGAAGTTAGTGAGCCAAATGGAGTTGTTCTCCCACAAGAACCACTCGGCTGATCCTTCTTCAATATGCCCTTCACCAACATGCAGTGTTTCCTTGATTGAATTAGCTCTCACACCAATATTTGCGTCTAGAGCCTTTGCATTGAGGGCTATCTGAAAACGGCTGTGGCGCTGAAGTTGCGTGAGAATGTGGAGTTGGTGGCATGTGAAACCCGCATGTGGAGCATTCGTTTGTGTTGGATGCTCACCACGCTTCGTTTCAGTCCTAAGTACTCAAAGGGCACTAAGCATAGACTGTGAAAACTGAGTTTCCTTGAGAGCTGCTTAGAAGCCTGATGGTTTGTGAAGTTAGTGAGCCAAATGGAGTTGTTCTCCCACAAGAACCACTCGGCTGATCCTTCTTCAATATGCCCTTCACCAACATGCAGTGTTTCCTTGATTGAATTAGCTCTCACACCAATATTTGCGTCTAGAGCCTTTGCATTGAGGGCTATCTGAAAACTGCTGTGGCGCTGAAGTTGCCTGAGAATGTGGAGTTGGTGGCATGTGAAACCCGCATGTGGAGCATTCGTTTGTGTGGGATGCTCTACCAGGTTCATTTCTAGATAATGCACTCAAAGGGCACTAAGCATAGAGTGTGAAAACTGAGTTTCCTTGAGAGCTGCTTGGAAGCCTGATGGTGTGTGAAGTTAGTGAGCCAAATGGAGTTGTTCTCCCACAAGAACCACTCGGCTGATCCTTCTTCAATATGCCCTTCACCAACATGCAGTGTTTCCTTGATTGAATTAGCTCTCACACCAATATTTGCGTCTAGAGCCTTTGCATTGAGGGCTATCTGAAAACGGCTGTGGCGCTGAAGTTGCCTGTGAATGTGGAGTTGGTGGCATGTGAAACCCGCATGTGGAGCATTCGTTTGTGTGGGATGCTCTACCAGGTTCATCCCTAGATAATGCACTCAAAGGGCACTAAGCATAGAGTGTGAAAACTGAGTTTCCTTGAGAGCTGCTTGGAAGCCTGATGGTGTGTGAAGTTAGTGAGCCAAATGGAGTTGTTCTCCCACAAGAACCACTCGGCTGATCCTTCTTCAATATGCCCTTCACCAACATGCAGTCTTTCCTTGATTGAATTAGCTCTCGCACCAATATTTGCGTCTAGAGCCTTTGCATTGAGGGCTATCTGAAAACGGCTGTGGCGCTGAAGTTGCCTGTGAATGTGGAGTTGGTGGCATGTGAAACCCGCATGTGGAGCATTCGTTTGTGTGGGATGCTCTACCAGGTTCATCCCTAGATAATGCACTCAAAGGGCACTAAGCATAGAGTGTGAAAACTGAGTTTCCTTGAGAGCTGCTTGGAAGCCTGATGGTGTGTGAAGTTAGTGAGCCAAATGGAGTTGTTCTCCCACAAGAACCACTCGGCTGATCCTTCTTCAATATGCCCTTCACCAACATGCAGTGTTTCCTTGATTGAATTAGCTCTCACA
>NW_026698342.1:0-42715 GCF_030435755.1 Ochotona princeps
GGTTCTTGTGGGAGAACAACTCCATTTGGCTCACTAATTTCACACACCATCAGGCTTCCAAGCAGCTCTCAAGGAAACTCAGTTTTCACACTCTAGGCTTAGTGCCCTTTGAGTGCATTATCTAGGAATGAACCTGGTAGAGCATCCCACACAAACGAATGCTCCACATGCGGGTTTCACATGCCACCAACTCCACATTCAAGGCAACTTCAGCGCCACAGCCGTTTTCAGATAGCCCTCAATGCAAAGGCTCTAGACGCAAATATTGGTGTGAGAGCTAATTCAATCAAGGAAACACTGCATGTTGGTGAAGGGCATATTGAAGAAGGATCAGCCGAGTGGTTCTTGTGGAGAACAACTCCATTTGGCTCACTAACTTCACACACCATCAGGCTTCCAAGCAGCTCTCAAGGAAACTCAGTTTTCACACTCTATGCTTAGTGCCCTTTGAGTGCATTATCTAGGGATGAACCTGGTAGAGCATCCCACACAAACGAATGCTCCACATGCGGGTTTCACATGCCACCAACTCCACATTCTCAGGCAACTTCAGCGCCACAGCCGTTTTCAGATAGCCCTCAATGCAAAGGCTCTAGACGCAAATATTGGTGTGAGAGCTAATTCAATCAAGGAAACACTGCATGTTGGTGAAGGGCATATTGAAGAAGGATCAGCCGAGTGGTTCTTGTGGGAGAACAACTCCATTTGGCTCACTAACTTCACACACCATCAGGCTTCCAAGCAGCTCTCAAGGAAACTCAGTTTTCACACTCTATGCTTAGTGCCCTTTGAGTGCATTATCTAGGAATGAACCTGGTAGAGCATCCCACACAAACGAATGCTCCACATGCGGGTTTCACATGCCACCAACTCCACATTCTCAGGCAACTTCAGCGCCACAGCCGTTTTCAGATAGCCCTCAATGCAAAGGCTCTAGACGCAAATATTGGTGTGAGAGCTAATTCAATCAAGGAAACACTGCATGTTGGTGAAGGGCATATTGAAGAAGGATCAGCCGCGTGGTTCTTGTGGGAGAACAACTCCATTTGGCTCACTAACTTCACACACCATCAGGCTTCCAAGCAGCTCTCAAGGAAACTCAGTTTTCACACTCTAGGCTTAGTGCCCTTTGAGTGCATTATCTAGGAATGAACCTGGTAGAGCATCCCACACAAACGAATGCTCCACATGCGGGTTTCACATGCCACCAACTCCACATTGACAGGCAACTTCAGCACCACAGCCGTTTTCAGATAGCCCTCAAAGCAAAGGGTCTAGACGCAAATATTGGTGTGAGAGCTAATTCAATCAAGGAAACACTGCATGTTGGTGAAGGGCATATTGAAGAAGGATCAGCCGAGTGGTTCTTGTGGGAGAACAACTCCATTTGGCTCACTAATTTCACACACCATCAGGCTTCCAAGCAGCTCTCAAGGAAACTCAGTTTTCACACTCTAGGCTTAGTGCCCTTTGAGTGCATTATCTAGGAATGAACCTGGTAGAGCATCCCACACAAACGAATGCTCCACATGCGGGTTTCACATGCCACCAACTCCACATTCTCAGGCAACTTCAGCGCCACAGCCGTTTTCAGATAGCCCTCAATGCAAAGGCTCTAGACGCAAATATTGGTGTGAGAGCTAATTCAATCAAGGAAACACTGCATGTTGGTGAAGGGCATATTGAAGAAGGATCAGCCGAGTGGTTCTTGTGGGAGAACAACTCCATTTGGCTCACTAACTTCACACACCATCAGGCTTCCAAGCAGCTCTCAAGGAAACTCAGTTTTCACACTCTATGCTTAGTGCCCTTTGAGTGCATTATCTAGGAATGAACCTGGTAGAGCATCCCACACAAACGAATGCTCCACATGCGGGTTTCACATGCCACCAACTCCACATTCAAGGCAACTTCAGCGCCACAGCCGTTTTCAGATAGCCCTCAATGCAAAGGCTCTAGACGCAAATATTGGTGTGAGAGCTAATTCAATCAAGGAAACACTGCATGTTGGTGAAGGGCATATTGAAGAAGGATCAGCCGAGTGGTTCTTGTGGGAGAACAACTCCATTTGGCTCACTAACTTCACACACCATCAGGCTTCCAAGCAGCTCTCAAGGAAACTCAGTTTTCACACTCTATGCTTAGTGCCCTTTGAGTGCATTATCTAGGAATGAACCTGGTAGAGCATCCCACACAAACGAATGCTCCACATGCGGGTTTCACATGCCACCAACTCCACATTCACAGGCAACTTCAGCGCCACAGCCGCTTTCAGATAGCCCTCAATGCAAAGGCTCTAGACGCAAATATTGGTGTGAGAGCTAATTCAATCAAGGAAACACTGCATGTTGGTGAAGGGCATATTGAAGAAGGATCAGCCGAGTGGTTCTTGTGGGAGAACAACTCCATTTGGCTCACTAACTTCACACACCATCAGGCTTCCAAGCAGCTCTCAAGGAAACTCAGTTTTCACACTCTATGCTTAGTGCCCTTTGAGTGCATTATCTAGGAATGAACCTGGTAGAGCATCCCACACAAACGAATGCTCCACATGCGGGTTTCACATGCCACCAACTCCACATTCACAGGCAACTTCAGCGCCACAGCCGTTTTCAGATAGCCCTCAATGCAAAGGCTCTAGACGCAAATATTGGTGTGAGAGCTAATTCAATCAAGGAAACACTGCATGTTGCTGAAGGGCATATTGAAGAAGGATCAGCCGAGTGGTTCTTGTGGGAGAACAACTCCATTTGGCTCACTAACTTCAGACACCATCAGGCTTCCAAGCAGCTCTCAAGGAAACTCAGTTTTCACACTCTATGCTTAGTGCCCTTTGAGTGCATTATCTAGGGATGAACCTGGTAGAGCATCCCACACAAACGAATGCTCCACATGCGGGTTTCACATGCCACCAACTCCACATTCTCAGGCAACTTCAGCGCCACAGCCGTTTTCAGATAGCCCTCAATGCAAAGGCTCTAGACGCAAATATTGGTGTGAGAGCTAATTCAATCAAGGAAACACTGCATGTTGGTGAAGGGCATATTGAAGAAGGATCAGCCGAGTGGTTCTTGTGGGAGAACAACTCCATTTGGCTCACTAACTTCACACACCATCAGGCTTCCAAGCAGCTCTCAAGGAAACTCAGTTTTCACACTCTAGGCTTAGTGCCCTTTGAGTGCATTATCTAGGAATGAACCTGGTAGAGCATCCCACACAAACGAATGCTCCACATGCGGGTTTCACATGCCACCAACTCCACATTCTCAGGCAACTTCAGCGCCACAGCCGTTTTCAGATAGCCCTCAATGCAAAGGCTCTAGACGCAAATATTGGTGTGAGAGCTAATTCAATCAAGGAAACACTGCATGTTGGTGAAGGGCATATTGAAGAAGGATCAGCCGAGTGGTTCTTGTGGGAGAACAACTCCATTTGGCTCACTAACTTTACACACCATCAGGCTTCCAAGCAGCTCTCAAGGAAACTCAGTTTTCACACTCTATGCTTAGTGCCCTTTGAGTGCATTATCTAGGAATGAACCTGGTAGAGCATCCCACACAAACGAATGCTCCACATGCGGGTTTCACATGCCACCAACTCCACATTCACAGGCAACTTCAGCGCCACAGCCGTTTTCAGATAGCCCTCAATGCAAAGGCTCTAGACGCAAATATTGGTGTGAGAGCTAATTCAATCAAGGAAACACTGCATGTTGGTGAAGGGCATATTGAAGAAGGATCAGCCGAGTGGTTCTTGTGGGAGAACAACTCCATTTGGCTCACTAACTTCACACACCATCAGGTTTCCAAGCAGCTCTCAAGGAAACTCAGTTTTCACACTCTATGCTTAGTGCCCTTTGAGTGCATTATCTAGGGATGAACCTGGTAGAGCATCCCACACAAACGAATGCTCCACATGCGGGTTTCACATGCCACCAACTCCACATTCTCAGGCAACTTCAGCGCCACAGCCGTTTTCAGATAGCCCTCAATGCAAAGGCTCTAGACGCAAATATTGGTGTGAGAGCTAATTCAATCAAGGAAACACTGCATGTTGGTGAAGGGCATATTGAAGAAGGATCAGCCGAGTGGTTCTTGTGGGAGAACAACTCCATTTGGCTCACTAACTTCACACACCATCAGGCTTCCAAGCAGCTCTCAAGGAAACTCAGTTTTCACACTCTATGCTTAGTGCCTTTTGAGTGCATTATCTAGGAATGAACCTGGTAGAGCATCCCACACAAACGAATGCTCCACATGCGGGTTTCACATGCCACCAACTCCACATTCTCACGCAACTTCAGCGCCACAGCCGTTTTCAGATAGCCCTCAATGCAAAGGCTCTAGACGCAAATATTGGTGTGAGAGCTAATTCAATCAAGGAAACACTGCATGTTGGTGAAGGGCATATTGAAGAAGGATCAGCCGAGTGGTTCTTGTGGGAGAACAACTCCATTTGGCTCACTAACTTCACACACCATCAGGCTTCCAAGCAGCTCTCAAGGAAACTCAGTTTTCACACTCTATGCTTAGTGCCCTTTCACTGCATTATCTAGGGATGAACCTGGTAGAGCATCCCACACAAACGAATGCTCCACATGCGGGTTTCACATGCCACCAACTCCACATTCTCAGGCAACTTCAGCGCCACAGCCGTTTTCAGATAGCCCTCAATGCAAAGGCTCTAGACGCAAATATTGGTGTGAGAGCTAATTCAATCAAGGAAACACTGCATGTTGGTGAAGGGCATATTGAAGAAGGATCAGCCGAGTGGTTCTTGTGGGAGAACAACTCCATTTGGCTCACTAACTTCACACACCATCAGGCTTCCAAGCAGCTCTCAAGGAAACTCAGTTTTCACACTCTATGCTTAGTGCCCTTTGAGTGCATTATCTAGGAATGAACCTGGTAGAGCATCCCACACAAACGAATGCTCCACATGCGGGTTTCACATGCCACCAACTCCACATTCACAGGCAACTTCAGCGCCACAGCCGTTTTCAGATAGCCCTCAATGCAAAGGCTCTAGACGCAAATATTGGTGTGAGAGCTAATTCAATCAAGGAAACACCGCATGTTGGTGAAGGGCATATTGAAGAAGGATCAGCCGAGTGGTTCTTGTGGGAGAACAACTCCATTTGGCTCACTAACTTCACACACCATCAGGCTTCCAAGCAGCTCTCAAGGAAACTCAGTTTTCACACTCTATGCTTAGTGCCCTTTGAGTGCATTATCTAGGGATGAACCTGGTAGAGCATCCCACACAAACGAATACTCCACATGCGGGTTTCACATGCCACCAACTCCACATTCTCAGGCAACTTCAGCGCCACAGCCGTTTTCAGATAGCCCTCAATGCAAAGGCTCTAGACGCAAATATTGGTGTGAGAGCTAATTCAATCAAGGAAACACTGCATGTTGGTGAAGGGCATATTGAAGAAGGATCAGCCGAGTGGTTCTTGTGGGAGAACAACTCCATTTGGCTCACTAACTTCACACACCATCAGGCTTCCAAGCAGCTCTCAAGGAAACTCAGTTTTCACACTCTATGCTTAGTGCCCTTTGAGTGCATTATCTAGGGATGAACCTGGTAGAGCATCCCACACAAACGAATGCTCCACATGCGGGTTTCACATGCCACCAACTCCACATTCTCAGGCAACTTCAGCGCCACAGCCGTTTTCAGATAGCCCTCAATGCAAAGGCTCTAGACGCAAATATTGGTGTGAGAGCTAATTCAATCAAGGAAACACTGCATGTTGGTGAAGGGCATATTGAAGAAGGATCAGCCGAGTGGTTCTTGTGGGAGAACAACTCCATTTGGCTCACTAACTTCAGACACCATCAGGCTTCCAAGCAGCTCTCAAGGAAACTCAGTTTTCACACTCTATGCTTAGTGCCTTTTGAGTGCATTATCTAGGAATGAACCTGGTAGAGCATCCCACACAAACGAATGCTCCACATGCGGGTTTCACATGCCACCAACTCCACATTCTCACGCAACTTCAGCGCCACAGCCGTTTTCAGATAGCCCTCAATGCAAAGGCTCTAGACGCAAATATTGGTGTGAGAGCTAATTCAATCAAGGAAACACTGCATGTTGGTGAAGGGCATATTGAAGAAGGATCAGCCGAGTGGTTCTTGTGGGAGAACAACTCCATTTGGCTCACTAACTTCACACACCATCAGGCTTCCAAGCAGCTCTCAAGGAAACTCAGTTTTCACACTCTATGCTTAGTGCCCTTTGAGTGCATTATCTAGGGATGAACCTGGTAGAGCATCCCACACAAACGAATGCTCCACATGCGGGTTTCACATGCCACCAACTCCACATTCTCACGCAACTTCAGCGCCACAGCTGTTTTCAGGTAGCCCTCAATGCAAAGGCTCTAGACGCAAATATTGGTGTGAGAGCTAATTCAATCAAGGAAACACTGCATGTTGGTGAAGGGCATATTGAAGAAGGATCAGCCGAGTGGTTCTTGTGGGAGAACAACTCCATTTGGCTCACTAACTTCACACACCATCAGGCTTCCAAGCAGCTCAAAGGAAACTCAGTTTTCACACTCTATGCTTAGTGCCCTTTGAGTGCATTATCTAGGGATGAACCTGGTAGAGCATCCCACACAAACGAATGCTCCACATGCGGGTTTCACATGCCACCAACTCCACATTCTCAGGCAACTTCAGCGCCACAGCTGTTTTCAGATAGCCCTCAATGCAAAGGCTCTAGACGCAAATATTGGTGTGAGAGCTAATTCAATCAAGGAAACACTGCATGTTGGTGAAGGGCATATTGAAGAAGGATCAGCCGAGTGGTTCTTGTGGGAGAACAACTCCATTCGGCTCACTAACTTCACACACCATCAGGCTTCCAAGCAGCTCTCAAGGAAACTCAGTTTTCACACTCTATGCTTAGTGCCCTTTGAGTGCATTATCTAGGAATGAACCTGGTAGAGCATCCCACACAAACGAATGCTCCACATGCGGGTTTCACATGCCACCAACTCCACATTCACAGGCAACTTCAGCGCCACAGCCGTTTTCAGATAGCCCTCAATGCAAAGGTTCTAGACGCAAATATTGGTGTGAGAGCTAATTCAATCAAGGAAACACTGCATGTTGGTGAAGGGCATATTGAAGAAGGATCAGCCGAGTGGTTCTTGTGGGAGAACAACTCCATTTGGCTCACTAACTTCACACACCATCAGGCTTCCAAGCAGCTCTCAAGGAAACTCCAGTTTTCACACTCTATGCTTAGTGCCCTTTGAGTGCATTATCTAGGGATGAACCTGGTAGAGCATCCCACACAAACGAATGCTCCACATGCGGGTTTCACATGCCACCAACTCCACATTGACAGGCAACTTCAGCGCCACAGCTGTTTTCAGATAGCCCTCAATGCAAAGGCTCTAGACGCAAATATTGGTGTGAGAGCTAATTCAATCAAGGAAATACTGCATGTTGGTGAAGGGCATATTGAAGAAGGATCAGCCGAGTGGTTCTTGTGGGAGAACAACTCCATTTGGCTCACTAACTTCACACACCATCAGGCTTCCAAGCAGCTCTCAAGGAAACTCAGTTTTCACACTCTAGGCTTAGTGCACTTTGAGTGCATTATCTAGGGATGAACCTGGTAGAGCATCCCACACAAACGAATGCTCCACATGCGGGTTTCACATGCCACCAACTCCACATTCACAGGCAACTTCAGCGCCACAGCTGTTTTCAGGTAGCCCTCAATGCAAAGGCTCTAGACGCAAATATTGGTGTGAGAGCTAATTCAATCAAGGAAACACTGCATGTTGGTGAAGGGCATATTGAAGAAGGATCAGCTGAGTGGTTCTTGTGGGAGAACAACTCCATTTGGCTCACTAACTTCACACACCATCAGGCTTCCAAGCAGCTCTCAAGGAAACTCAGTTTTCACACTCTATGCTTAGTGCCCTTTGAGTGCATTATCTAGGAATGAACCTGGTAGAGCATCCCACACAAACGAATGCTCCACATGCGGGTTTCACATGCCACCAACTCCACATTCACAGGCAACTTCAGCGCCACAGCCGTTTTCAGATAGCCCTCAATGCAAAGGCTCTAGACGCAAATATTGGTGTGAGAGCTAATTCAATCAAGGAAACACTGCATGTTGGTGAAGGGCATATTGAAGAAGGATCAGCCGAGTGGTTCTTGTGGGAGAACAACTCCATTTGGCTCACTAACTTCACACACCATCAGGCTTCCAAGCAGCTCTCAAGGAAACTCAGTTTTCACACTCTATGCTTAGTGCCCTTTGAGTGCATTATCTAGGGATGAACCTGGTAGAGCATCCCACACAAACGAATGCTCCACATGCGGGTTTCACATGCCACCAACTCCACATTCTCACGCAACTTCAGCGCCACAGCCATTTTCAGATAGCCCTCAATGCAAAGGCTCTAGACGCAAATATTGGTGTGAGAGCTAATTCAATCAAGGAAACACTGCATGTTGGTGAAGGGCATATTGAAGAAGGATCAGCCGAGTGGTTCTTGTGGGAGAACAACTCCATTTGGCTCACTAACTTCACACACCATCAGGCTTCCAAGCAGCTCTCAAGGAAACTCAGTTTTCACACTCTATGCTTAGTGCCCTTTGAGTGCATTATCTAGGGATGAACCTGGTAGAGCATCCCACACAAACGAATGCTCCACATGCGGGTTTCACATGCCACCAACTCCACATTCTCAGGCAACTTCAGCGCCACAGCTGTTTTCAGGTAGCCCTCAATGCAAAGGCTCTAGACGCAAATATTGGTGTGAGAGCTAATTCAATCAAGGAAACACTGCATGTTGGTGAAGGGCATATTGAAGAAGGATCAGCCGAGTGGTTCTTGTGGGAGAACAACTCCATTTGGCTCACTAACTTCACACACCATCAGGCTTCCAAGCAGCTCTCAAGGAAACTCAGTTTTCACACTCTATGCTTAGTGCCCTTTGAGTGCATTATCTAGGAATGAACCTGGTAGAGCATCCCACACAAACGAATGCTCCACATGCGGGTTTCACATGCCACCAACTCCACATTCTCAGGCAACTTCAGCGCCACAGCCATTTTCAGATAGCCCTCAATGCAAAGGCTCTAGACGCAAATATTGGTGTGAGAGCTAATTCAATCAAGGAAACACTGCATGTTGGTGAAGGGCATATTGAAGAAGGATCAGCCGAGTGGTTCTTGTGGGAGAACAACTCCATTTGGCTCACTAACTTCACACACCATCAGGCTTCCAAGCAGCTCTCAAGGAAACTCAGTTTTCACACTCTAGGCTTAGTGCCCTTTGAGTGCATTATCTAGGGATGAACCTGGTAGAGCATCCCACACAAACGAATGCTCCACATGCGGGTTTCACATGCCACCAACTCCACATTCTCAGGCAACTTCAGCGCCACAGCTGTTTTCAGGTAGCCCTCAATGCAAAGGCTCTAGACGCAAATATTGGTGTGAGAGCTAATTCAATCAAGGAAACACTGCATGTTGGTGAAGGGCATATTGAAGAAGGATCAGCCGAGTGGTTCTTGTGGGAGAACAACTCCATTTGGCTCACTAACTTCACACACCATCAGGCTTCCAAGCAGCTCTCAAGGAAACTCAGTTTTCACACTCTATGCTTAGTGCCCTTTGAGTGCATTATCTAGGAATGAACCTGGTAGAGCATCCCACACAAACGAATGCTCCACATGCGGGTTTCACATGCCACCAACTCCACATTCACAGGCAACTTCAGCGCCACAGCCGTTTTCAGATAGCCCTCAATGCAAAGGCTCTAGACGCAAATATTGGTGTGAGAGCTAATTCAATCAAGGAAACACTGCATGTTGGTGAAGGGCATATTGAAGAAGGATCAGCCGAGTGGTTCTTGTGGGAGAACAACTCCATTTGGCTCAGTAACTTCACACACCATCAGGCTTCCAAGCAGCTCTCAAGGAAACTCAGTTTTCACACGCTAGGCTTAGTGCCCTTTGAGTGCATTATCTAGGAATGAACCTGGTAGAGCATCCCACACAAACGAATGCTCCACATGCGGGTTTCACATGCCACCAACTCCACATTCAAGGCAACTTCAGCGCCACAGCCGTTTTCAGATAGCCCTCAATGCAAAGGCTCTAGACGCAAATATTGGTGTGAGAGCTAATTCAATCAAGGAAACACTGCATGTTGGTGAAGGGCATATTGAAGAAGGATCAGCCGAGTGGTTCTTGTGGGAGAACAACTCCATTTGGCTCACTAACTTCACACACCATCAGGCTTCCAAGCAGCTCTCAAGGAAACTCAGTTTTCACACTCTATGCTTAGTGCCCTTTGAGTACCTAGGACTGAAATGAACCTGGTAGAGCATCCCACACAAACGAATGCTCCACATGCGGGTTTCACATGCCACCAACTCCACATTCTCAGGCAACTTCAGCGCCACAGCTGTGTTCAGGTAGCCCTCAATGCAAAGGCTCTAGACGCAAATATTGGTGTGAGAGCTAATTCAATCAAGGAAACACTGCATGTTGGTGAAGGGCATATTGAAGAAGGATCAGCCGAGTGGTTCTTGTGGGAGAACAACTCCATTTGGCTCACTAACTTCACACACCATCAGGCTTCCAAGCAGCTCTCAAGGAAACTCAGTTTTCACACTCTATGCTTAGTGCCCTTTGAGTGCATTATCTAGGAATGAACCTGGTAGAGCATCCCACACAAACGAATGCTCCACATGCGGGTTTCACATGCCACCAACTCCACATTCTCAGGCAACTTCAGCGCCACAGCCATTTTCAGATAGCCCTCAATGCAAAGGCTCTAGACGCAAATATTGGTGTGAGAGCTAATTCAATCAAGGAAACACTGCATGTTGGTGAAGGGCATATTGAAGAAGGATCAGCCGAGTGGTTCTTGTGGGAGAACAACTCCATTTGGCTCACTAACTTCACACACCATCAGGCTTCCAAGCAGCTCTCAAGGAAACTCAGTTTTCACACTCTAGGCTTAGTGCCCTTTGAGCGCATTATCTAGGGATGAACCTGGTAGAGCATCCCACACAAACGAATGCTCCACATGCGGGTTTCACATGCCACCAACTCCACATTCTCAGGCAACTTCAGCGCCACAGCTGTTTTCAGGTAGCCCTCAATGCAAAGGCTCTAGACGCAAATATTGGTGTGAGAGCTAATTCAATCAAGGAAACACTGCATGTTGGTGAAGGGCATATTGAAGAAGGATCAGCCGAGTGGTTCTTGTGGGAGAACAACTCCATTTGGCTCACTAACTTCACACACCATCAGGCTTCAAGCAGCTCTCAAGGAAACTCAGTTTTCACACGCTAGGCTTAGTGCCCTTTGAGTGCATTATCTAGGAATGAACCTGGTAGAGCATCCCACACAAACGAATGCTCCACATGCGGGTTTCACATGCCACCAACTCCACATTCACAGGCAACTTCAGCGCCACAGCCGTTTTCAGATAGCCCTCAATGCAAAGGCTCTAGACGCAAATATTGGTGTGAGAGCTAATTCAATCAAGGAAACACTGCATGTTGGTGAAGGGCATATTGAAGAAGGATCAGCCGAGTGGTTCTTGTGGGAGAACAACTCCATTTGGCTCACTAACTTCACACACCATCAGGCTTCCAAGCAGCTCTCAAGGAAACTCAGTTTTCACACGCTAGGCTTAGTGCCCTTTGAGTGCATTATCTAGGAATGAACCTGGTAGAGCATCCCACACAAACGAATGCTCCACATGCGGGTTTCACATGCCACCAACTCCACATTCTCACGCAACTTCAGCGCCACAGCCGTTTTCAGATAGCCCTCAATGCAAAGGCTCTAGACGCAAATATTGGTGTGAGAGCTAATTCAATCAAGGAAACACTGCATGTTGGTGAAGGGCATATTGAAGAAGGATCAGCCGAGTGGTTCTTGTGGGAGAACAACTCCATTTGGCTCACTAACTTCACACACCATCAGGCTTCCAAGCAGCTCTCAAGGAAACTCAGTTTTCACACTCTATGCTTAGTGCCCTTTGAGTACCTAGGACTGAAATGAACCTGGTAGAGCATCCCACACAAACGAATGCTCCACATGCGGGTTTCACATGCCACCAACTCCACCTTCTCAGGCAACTTCAGCGCCACAGCTGTTTTCAGGTAGCCCTCAATGCAAAGGCTCTAGACGCAAATATTGGTGTGAGAGCTAATTCAATCAAGGAAACACTGCATGTTGGTGAAGGGCATATTGAAGAAGGATCAGCCGAGTGGTTCTTGTGGGAGAACAACTCCATTTGGCTCACTAACTTCACACACCATCAGGCTTCCAAGCAGCTCTCAAGGAAACTCAGTTTTCACACTCTATGCTTAGTGCCCTTTGAGTGCATTATCTAGGAATGAACCTGGTAGAGCATCCCACACAAACGAATGCTCCACATGCGGGTTTCACATGCCACCAACTCCACATTCACAGGCAACTTCAGCGCCACAGCCGTTTTCAGATAGCCCTCAATGCAAAGGCTCTAGACGCAAATATTGGTGTGAGAGCTAATTCAATCAAGGAAACACTGCATGTTGGTGAAGGGCATATTGAAGAAGGATCAGCCGAGTGGTTCTTGTGGGAGAACAACTCCATTTGGCTCACTAACTTCACACACCATCAGGCTTCCAAGCAGCTCTCAAGGAAACTCAGTTTTCACACGCTAGGCTTAGTGACCTTTGAGTGCATTATCTAGGAATGAACCTGGTAGAGCATCCCACACAAACGAATGCTCCACATGCGGGTTTCACATGCCACCAACTCCACATTCACAGGCAACTTCAGCGCCACAGCCGTTTTCAGATAGCCCTCAATGCAAAGGCTCTAGACGCAAATATTGGTGTGAGAGCTAATTCAATCAAGGAAACACTGCATGTTGCTGAAGGGCATATTGAAGAAGGATCAGCCGAGTGGTTCTTGTGGGAGAACAACTCCATTTGGCTCACTAACTTCACACACCATCAGGCTTCCAAGCAGCTCTCAAGGAAACTCAGTTTTCACACTCTATGCTTAGTGCCCTTTGAGTGCATTATCTAGGAATGAACCTGGTAGAGCATCCCACACAAACGAATGCTCCACATGCGGGTTTCACATGCCACCAACTCCACATTCACAGGCAACTTCAGCGCCACAGCCGTTTTCAGATAGCCCTCAATGCAAAGGCTCTAGACGCAAATATTGGTGTGAGAGTTAATTCAATCAAGGAAACACTGCATGTTGGTGAAGGGCATATTGAAGAAGGATCAGCCGAGTGGTTCTTGTGGGAGAACAACTCCATTTGGCTCACTAACTTCACACACCATCAGGCTTCCAAGCAGCTCTCAAGGAAACTCAGTTTTCACACGCTAGGCTTAGTGCCCTTTGAGTGCATTATCTAGGAATGAACCTTGTAGAGCATCCCACACAAACGAATGCTCCAAATGCGGGTTTCACATGCCACCAACTCCACATTCAAGGCAACTTCAGCGCCACAGCCGTTTTCAGATAGCCCTCAATGCAAAGGCTCTAGACGCAAATATTGGTGTGAGAGCTAATTCAATCAAGGAAACACTGCATGTTGGTGAAGGGCATATTGAAGAAGGATCAGCCGAGTGGTTCTTGTGGGAGAACAACTCCATTTGTCTCACTAACTTCACACACCATCAGGCTTCCAAGCAGCTCTCAAGGAAACTCAGTTTTCACACTCTATGCTTAGTACCCTTTGAGTACCTAGGACTGAAATGATCCTGGTAGAGCATCCCACACAAACGAATGCTCCACATGCGGGTTTCACATGCCACCAACTCCACATTCTCAGGCAACTTCAGCGCCACAGCTGTTTTCAGGTAGCCCTCAATGCAAAGGCTCTAGACGCAAATATTGGTGTGAGAGCTAATTCAATCAAGGAAACACTGCATGTTGGTGAAGGGCATATTGAAGAAGGATCAGCCGAGTGGTTCTTGTGGGAGAACAACTCCATTTGGCTCACTAACTTCACACACCATCAGGCTTCCAAGCAGCTCTCAAGGAAACTCAGTTTTCACACTCTAGGCTTAGTGCCCTTTGAGTGCATTATCTAGGGATGAACCTGGTAGAGCATCCCACACAAACGAATGCTCCACATGCGGGTTTCACATGCCACCAACTCCACATTCTCAGGCAACTTCAGCGCCACAGCTGTTTTCAGGTAGCCCTCAATGCAAAGGCTCTAGACGCAAATATTGGTGTGAGAGCTAATTCAATCAAGGAAACACTGCATGTTGGTGAAGGGCATATTGAAGAAGGATCAGCCGAGTGGTTCTTGTGGGAGAACAACTCCATTTGGCTCACTAACTTCACACACCATCAGGCTTCCAAGCAGCTCTCAAGGAAACTCAGTTTTCACACGCTAGGCTTAGTGCCCTTTGAGTGCATTATCTAGGAATGAACCTGGTAGAGCATCCCACACAAACGAATGCTCCACATGCGGGTTTCACATGCCACCAACTCCACATTCAGAGGCAACTTCAGCGCCACAGCCGTTTTCAGATAGCCCTCAATGCAAAGGCTCTAGACGCAAATATTGGTGTGAGAGCTAATTCAATCAAGGAAACACTGCATGTTGGTGAAGGGCATATTGAAGAAGGATCAGCCGAGTGGTTCTTGTGGGAGAACAACTCCATTTGGCTCACTAACTTCACACACCATCAGGCTTCCAAGCAGCTCTCAAGGAAACTCAGTTTTCACACGCTAGGCTTAGTGCCCTTTGAGTGCATTATCTAGGAATGAACCTGGTAGAGCATCCCACACAAACGAATGCTCCACATGCGGGTTTCACATGCCACCAACTCCACATTCAAGGCAACTTCAGCGCCACAGCCGCTTTCAGATAGCCCTCAATGCAAAGGCTCTAGACGCAAATATTGGTGTGAGAGCTAATTCAATCAAGGAAACACTGCATGTTGGTGAAGGGCATATTGAAGAAGGATCAGCCGAGTGGTTCTTGTGGGAGAACAACTCCATTTGTCTCACTAACTTCACACACCATCAGGCTTCCAAGCAGCTCACAAGGAAACTCAGTTTTCACACTCTATGCTTAGTGCCTTTGAGTACCTAGGACTGAAATGAACCTGGTAGAGCATCCCACACAAACGAATGCTCCACATGCGGGTTTCACATGCCACCAACTCCACATTCTCAGGCAACTTCAGCGCCACAGCTGTTTTCAGGTAGCCCTCAATGCAAAGGCTCTAGACGCAAATATTGGTGTGAGAGCTAATTCAATCAAGGAAACACTGCATGTTGGTGAAGGGCATATTGAAGAAGGATCAGCCGAGTGGTTCTTGTGGGAGAACAACTCCATTTGGCTCACTAACTTCACACACCATCAGGCTTCCAAGCAGCTCTCAAGGAAACTCAGTTTTCACACTCTAGGCTTAGTGCCCTTTGAGTGCATTATCTAGGGATGAACCTGGTAGAGCATCCCACACAAACGAATGCTCCACATGCGGGTTTCACATGCCACCAACTCCACATTCTCAGGCAACTTCAGCGCCACAGCTGTTTTCAGGTAGCCCTCAATGCAAAGGCTCTAGACGCAAATATTGGTGTGAGAGCTAATTCAATCAAGGAAACACTGCATGTTGGTGAAGGGCATATTGAAGAAGGATCAGCCGAGTGGTTCTTGTGGGAGAACAACTCCATTTGGCTCACTAACTTCACACACCATCAGGCTTCCAAGCAGCTCTCAAGGAAACTCAGTTTTCACACTCTAGGCTTAGTGCCCTTTGAGTGCATTATCTAGGGATGAACCTGGTAGAGCATCCCACACAAACGAATGCTCCACATGCGGGTTTCACATGCCACCAACTCCACATTCTCAGGCAACTTCAGCGCCACAGCTGTTTTCAGGTAGCCCTCAATGCAAAGGCTCTAGACGCAAATATTGGTGTGAGAGCTAATTCAATCAAGGAAACACTGCATGTTGGTGAAGGGCATATTGAAGAAGGATCAGCCGAGTGGTTCTTGTGGGAGAACAACTCCATTTGGCTCACTAACTTCACACACCATCAGGCTTCCAAGCAGCTCTCAAGGAAACTCAGTTTTCACACTCTATGCTTAGTGCCCTTTGAGTGCATTATCTAGGAATGAACCTGGTAGAGCATCCCACACAAACGAATGCTCCACATGCGGGTTTCACATGCCACCAACTCCACATTCACAGGCAACTTCAGCGCCACAGCCGTTTTCAGATAGCCCTCAATGCAAAGGCTCTAGACGCAAATATTGGTGTGAGAGCTAATTCAATCAAGGAAACACTGCATGTTGGTGAAGGGCATATTGAAGAAGGATCAGACGAGTGGTTCTTGTGGGAGAACAACTCCATTTGGCTCACTAACTTCACACACCATCAGGCTTCCAAGCAGCTCTCAAGGAAACTCAGTTTTCACACGCTAGGCTTAGTGCCCTTCGAGTGCATTATCTAGGAATGAACCTGGTAGAGCATCCCACACAAACGAATGCTCCACATGCGGGTTTCACATGCCACCAACTCCACATTCTCAGGCAACTTCAGCGCCACAGCTGTTTTCAGGTAGCCCTCAATGCAAAGGCTCTAGACGCAAATATTGGTGTGAGAGCTAATTCAATCAAGGAAACACTGCATGTTGGTGAAGGGCATATTGAAGAAGGATCAGCCGAGTGGTTCTTGTGGGAGAACAACTCCATTTGGCTCACTAACTTCACACACCATCAGGCTTCCAAGCAGCTCTCAAGGAAACTCAGTTTTCACACTCTATGCTTAGTGCCCTTTGAGTGCATTATCTAGGGATGAACCTGGTAGAGCATCCCACACAAACGAATGCTCCACATGCGGGTTTCACATGCCACCAACTCCACATTCTCAGGCAACTTCAGCGCCACAGCTGTTTTCAGGTAGCCCTCAATGCAAAGGCTCTAGACGCAAATATTGGTGTGAGAGCTAATTCAATCAAGGAAACACTGCATGTTGGTGAAGGGCATATTGAAGAAGGATCAGCCGAGTGGTTCTTGTGGGAGAACAACTCCATTTGGCTCACTAACTTCACACACCATCAGGCTTCCAAGCAGCTCTCAAGGAAACTCAGTTTTCACACTCTATGCTTAGTGCCCTTTGAGTGCATTATCTAGGAATGAACCTGGTAGAGCATCCCACACAAACGAATGCTCCACATGCGGGTTTCACATGCCACCAACTCCACATTCACAGGCAACTTCAGCGCCACAGCCGTTTTCAGATAGCCCTCAATGCAAAGGCTCTAGACGCAAATATTGGTGTGAGAGCTAATTCAATCAAGGAAACACTGCATGTTGGTGAAGGGCATATTGAAGAAGGATCAGCCGAGTGGTTCTTGTGGGAGAACAACTCCATTTGGCTCACTAACTTCACACACCATCAGGCTTCCAAGCAGCTCTCAAGGAAACTCAGTTTTCACACGCTAGGCTTAGTGCCCTTTGAGTGCATTATCTAGGAATGAACCTGGTAGAGCATCCCACACAAACGAATGCTCCACATGCGGGTTTCACATGCCACCAACTCCACATTCAAGGCAACTTCAGCGCCACAGCCGTTTTCAGATAGCCCTCAATGCAAAGGCTCTAGACGCAAATATTGGTGTGAGAGCTAATTCAATCAAGGAAACACTGCATGTTGGTGAAGGGCATATTGAAGAAGGATCAGCCGAGTGGTTCTTGTGGGAGAACAACTCCATTTGGCTCACTAACTTCACACACCATCAGGCTTCCAAGCAGCTCTCAAGGAAACTCAGTTTTCACACTCTATGCTTAGTGCCCTTTGAGTACCTAGGACTGAAATGAACCTGGTAGAGCATCCCACACAAACGAATGCTCCACATGCGGGTTTCACATGCCACCAACTCCACATTCTCAGGCAACTTCAGCGCCACAGCTGTTTTCAGGTAGCCCTCAATGCAAAGGCTCTAGACGCAAATATTGGTGTGAGAGCTAATTCAATCAAGGAAACACTGCATGTTGGTGAAGGGCATATTGAAGAAGGATCAGCCGAGTGGTTCTTGTGGGAGAACAACTCCATTTGGCTCACTAACTTCACACACCATCAGGCTTCCAAGCAGCTCTCAAGGAAACTCAGTTTTCACACTCTAGGCTTAGTGCCCTTTGAGTGCATTATCTAGGGATGAACCTGGTAGAGCATCCCACACAAACGAATGCTCCACATGCGGGTTTCACATGCCACCAACTCCACATTCTCAGGCAACTTCAGCGCCACAGCTGTTTTCAGGTAGCCCTCAATGCAAAGGCTCTAGACGCAAATATTGGTGTGAGAGCTAATTCAATCAAGGAAACACTGCATGTTGGTGAAGGGCATATTGAAGAAGGATCAGCCGAGTGGTTCTTGTGGGAGAACAACTCCATTTGGCTCACTAACTTCACACACCATCAGGCTTCCAAGCAGCTCTCAAGGAAACTCAGTTTTCACACTCTATGCTTAGTGCCCTTTGAGTGCATTATCTAGGAATGAACCTGGTAGAGCATCCCACACAAACGAATGCTCCACATGCGGGTTTCACATGCCACCAACTCCACATTCTCAGGCAACTTCAGCGCCACAGCTGTTTTCAGGTAGCCCTCAATGCAAAGGCTCTAGACGCAAATATTGGTGTGAGAGCTAATTCAATCAAGGAAACACTGCATGTTGGTGAAGGGCATATTGAAGAAGGATCAGCCGAGTGGTTCTTGTGGGAGAACAACTCCATTTGGCTCACTAACTTCACACACCATCAGGCTTCCAAGCAGCTCTCAAGGAAACTCAGTTTTCACACGCTAGGCTTAGTGCCCTTTGAGTGCATTATCTAGGAATGAACCTGGTAGAGCATCCCACACAAACGAATGCTCCAAATGCGGGTTTCACATGCCACCAACTCCACATTCAAGGCAACTTCAGCGCCACAGCCGTTTTCAGATAGCCCTCAATGCAAAGGCTCTAGACGCAAATATTGGTGTGAGAGCTAATTCAATCAAGGAAACACTGCATGTTGGTGAAGGGCATATTGAAGAAGGATCAGCCGAGTGGTTCTTGTGGGAGAACAACTCCATTTGGCTCACTAACTTCACACACCATCAGGCTTCCAAGCAGCTCTCAAGGAAACTCAGTTTTCACACGCTAGGCTTAGTGCCCTTTGAGTACCTAGGACTGAAATGAAGCTGGTAGAGCATCCCACACAAACGAATGCTCCACATGCGGGTTTCACATGCCACCAACTCCACATTCTCAGGCAACTTCAGCGCCACAGCTGTTTTCAGGTAGCCCTCAATGCAAAGGCTCTAGACGCAAATATTGGTGTGAGAGCTAATTCAATCAAGGAAACACTGCATGTTGGTGAAGGGCATATTGAAGAAGGATCAGCCGAGTGGTTCTTGTGGGAGAACAACTCCATTTGGCTCACTAACTTCACACACCATCAGGCTTCCAAGCAGCTCTCAAGGAAACTCAGTTTTCACACTCTAGGCTTAGTGCCCTTTGAGTGCATTATCTAGGGATGAACCTGGTAGAGCATCCCACACAAACGAATGCTCCACATGCGGGTTTCACATGCCACCAACTCCACATTCTCAGGCAACTTCAGCGCCACAGCTGTTTTCAGGTAGCCCTCAATGCAAAGGCTCTAGACGCAAATATTGGTGTGAGAGCTAATTCAATCAAGGAAACACTGCATGTTGGTGAAGGGCATATTGAAGAAGGATCAGCCGAGTGGTTCTTGTGGGAGAACAACTCCATTTGGCTCACTAACTTCACACACCATCAGGCTTCCAAGCAGCTCTCAAGGAAACTCAGTTTTCACACTCTATGCTTAGTGCCCTTTGAGTGCATTATCTAGGAATGAACCTGGTAGAGCATCCCACACAAACGAATGCTCCACATGCGGGTTTCACATGCCACCAACTCCACATTCAGAGGCAACTTCAGCGCCACAGCCGTTTTCAGATAGCCCTCAATGCAAAGGCTCTAGACGCAAATATTGGTGTGAGAGCTAATTCAATCAAGGAAACACTGCATGTTGGTGAAGGGCATATTGAAGAAGGATCAGCCGAGTGGTTCTTGTGGGAGAACAACTCCATTTGGCTCACTAACTTCACACACCATCAGGCTTCCAAGCAGCTCTCAAGGAAACTCAGTTTTCACACGCTAGGCTTAGTGCCCTTCGAGTGCATTATCTAGGAATGAACCTGGTAGAGCATCCCACACAAACGAATGCTCCACATGCGGGTTTCACATGCCACCAACTCCACATTCAAGGCAACTTCAGCGCCACAGCCGTTTTCAGATAGCCCTCAATGCAAAGGCTCTAGACGCAAATATTGGTGTGAGAGCTAATTCAATCAAGGAAACACTGCATGTTGGTGAAGGGCATATTGAAGAAGGATCAGCCGAGTGGTTCTTGTGGGAGAACAACTCCATTTGGCTCACTAACTTCACACACCATCAGGCTTCCAAGCAGCTCTCAAGGAAACTCAGTTTTCACACTCTATGCTTAGTGCCCTTTGAGTACCTAGGACTGAAATGAACCTGGTAGAGCATCCCACACAAACGAATGCTCCACATGCGGGTTTCACATGCCACCAACTCCACATTCTCAGGCAACTTCAGCGCCACAGCTGTTTTCAGGTAGCCCTCAATGCAAAGGCTCTAGACGCAAATATTGGTGTGAGAGCTAATTCAATCAAGGAAACACTGCATGTTGGTGAAGGGCATATTGAAGAAGGATCAGCCGAGTGGTTCTTGTGGGAGAACAACTCCATTTGGCTCACTAACTTCACACACCATCAGGCTTCCAAGCAGCTCTCAAGGAAACTCAGTTTTCACACTCTAGGCTTAGTGCCCTTTGAGTGCATTATCTAGGGATGAACCTGGTAGAGCATCCCACACAAACGAATGCTCCACATGCGGGTTTCACATGCCACCAACTCCACATTCTCAGGCAACTTCAGCGCCACAGCTGTTTTCAGGTAGCCCTCAATGCAAAGGCTCTAGACGCAAATATTGGTGTGAGAGCTAATTCAATCAAGGAAACACTGCATGTTGGTGAAGGGCATATTGAAGAAGGATCAGCCGAGTGGTTCTTGTGGGAGAACAACTCCATTTGGCTTACTAACTTCACACACCATCAGGCTTCCAAGCAGCTCTCAAGGAAACTCAGTTTTCACACGCTAGGCTTAGTGCCCTTTGAGTGCATTATCTAGGAATGAACCTGGTAGAGCATCCCACACAAACGAATGCTCCACATGCGGGTTTCACATGCCACCAACTCCACATTCTCAGGCAACTTCAGCGCCACAGCCGTTTTCAGATAGCCCTCAATGCAAAGGCTCTAGACGCAAATATTGGTGTGAGAGCTAATTCAATCAAGGAAACACTGCATGTTGGTGAAGGGCATATTGAAGAAGGATCAGCCGAGTGGTTCTTGTGGGAGAACAACTCCATTTGGCTCACTAACTTCACACACCATCAGGCTTCCAAGCAGCTCTCAAGGAAACTCAGTTTTCACACTCTATGCTTAGTGCCCTTTGAGTGCATTATCTAGGAATGAACCTGGTAGAGCATCCCACACAAACGAATGCTCCACATGCGGGTTTCACATGCCACCAACTCCACCTTCTCAGGCAACTTCAGCGCCACAGCTGTTTTCAGGTAGCCCTCAATGCAAAGGCTCTAGACGCAAATATTGGTGTGAGAGCTAATTCAATCAAGGAAACACTGCATGTTGGTGAAGGGCATATTGAAGAAGGATCAGCCGAGTGGTTCTTGTGGGAGAACAACTCCATTTGGCTCACTAACTTCACACACCATCAGGCTTCCAAGCAGCTCTCAAGGAAACTCAGTTTTCACACGCTAGGCTTAGTGCCCTTTGAGTGCATTATCTAGGAATGAACCTGGTAGAGCATCCCACACAAACGAATGCTCCAAATGCGGGTTTCACATGCCACCAACTCCACATTCAAGGCAACTTCAGCGCCACAGCCGTTTTCAGATAGCCCTCAATGCAAAGGCTCTAGACGCAAATATTGGTGTGAGAGCTAATTCAATCAAGGAAACACTGCATGTTGGTGAAGGGCATATTGAAGAAGGATCAGCCGAGTGGTTCTTGTGGGAGAACAACTCCATTTGGCTCACTAACTTCACACACCATCAGGCTTCCAAGCAGCTCTCAAGGAAACTCAGTTTTCACACTCTATGCTTAGTGCCCTTTGAGTACCTAGGACTGAAATGAACCTGGTAGAGCATCCCACACAAACGAATGCTCCACATGCGGGTTTCACATGCCACCAACTCCACATTCTCAGGCAACTTCAGCGCCACAGCTGTTTTCAGGTAGCCCTCAATGCAAAGGCTCTAGACGCAAATATTGGTGTGAGAGCTAATTCAATCAAGGAAACACTGCATGTTGGTGAAGGGCATATTGAAGAAGGATCAGCCGAGTGGTTCTTGTGGGAGAACAACTCCATTTGGCTCACTAACTTCACACACCATCAGGCTTCCAAGCAGCTCTCAAGGAAACTCAGTTTTCACACTCTAGGCTTAGTGCCCTTTGAGTGCATTATCTAGGGATGAACCTGGTAGAGCATCCCACACAAACGAATGCTCCACATGCGGGTTTCACATGCCACCAACTCCACATTCTCAGGCAACTTCAGCGCCACAGCTGTTTTCAGGTAGCCCTCAATGCAAAGGCTCTAGACGCAAATATTGGTGTGAGAGCTAATTCAATCAAGGAAACACTGCATGTTGGTGAAGGGCATATTGAAGAAGGATCAGCCGAGTGGTTCTTGTGGGAGAACAACTCCATTTGGCTCACTAACTTCACACACCATCAGGCTTCCAAGCAGCTCTCAAGGAAACTCAGTTTTCACACTCTATGCTTAGTGCCCTTTGAGTGCATTATCTAGGAATGAACCTGGTAGAGCATCCCACACAAACGAATGCTCCACATGCGGGTTTCACATGCCACCAACTCCACATTCAAGGCAACTTCAGCGCCACAGCCGTTTTCAGGTAGCCCTCAATGCAAAGGCTCTAGACGCAAATATTGGTGTGAGAGCTAATTCAATCAAGGAAACACTGCATGTTGGTGAAGGGCATATTGAAGAAGGATCAGCCGAGTGGTTCTTGTGGGAGAACAACTCCATTTGGCTCACTAACTTCACACACCATCAGGCTTCCAAGCAGCTCTCAAGGAAACTCAGTTTTCACACTCTATGCTTAGTGCCCTTTGAGTACCTAGGACTGAAATGAACCTGGTAGAGCATCCCACACAAACGAATGCTCCACATGCGGGTTTCACATGCCACCAACTCCACATTCTCAGGCAACTTCAGCGCCACAGCTGTTTTCAGGTAGCCCTCAATGCAAAGGCTCTAGACGCAAATATTGGTGTGAGAGCTAATTCAATCAAGGAAACACTGCATGTTGGTGAAGGGCATATTGAAGAAGGATCAGCCGAGTGGTTCTTGTGGGAGAACAACTCCATTTGGCTCACTAACTTCACACACCATCAGGCTTCCAAGCAGCTCTCAAGGAAACTCAGTTTTCACACTCTAGGCTTAGTGCCCTTTGAGTGCATTATCTAGGGATGAACCTGGTAGAGCATCCCACACAAACGAATGCTCCACATGCGGGTTTCACATGCCACCAACTCCACATTCTCAGGCAACTTCAGCGCCACAGCTGTTTTCAGGTAGCCCTCAATGCAAAGGCTCTAGACGCAAATATTGGTGTGAGAGCTAATTCAATCAAGGAAACACTGCATGTTGGTGAAGGGCATATTGAAGAAGGATCAGCCGAGTGGTTCTTGTGGGAGAACAACTCCATTTGGCTCACTAACTTCACACACCATCAGGCTTCCAAGCAGCTCTCAAGGAAACTCAGTTTTCACACTCTATGCTTAGTGCCCTTTGAGTGCATTATCTAGGAATGAACCTGGTAGAGCATCCCACACAAACGAATGCTCCACATGCGGGTTTCACATGCCACCAACTCCACATTCTCAGGCAACTTCAGCGCCACAGCTGTTTTCAGGTAGCCCTCAATGCAAAGGCTCTAGACGCAAATATTGGTGTGAGAGCTAATTCAATCAAGGAAACACTGCATGTTGGTGAAGGGCATATTGAAGAAGGATCAGCCGAGTGGTTCTTGTGGGAGAACAACTCCATTTGGCTCACTAACTTCACACACCATCAGGCTTCCAAGCAGCTCTCAAGGAAACTCAGTTTTCACACGCTAGGCTTAGTGCCCTTTGAGTGCATTATCTAGGAATGAACCTGGTAGAGCATCCCACACAAACGAATGCTATACATGCGGGTTTCACATGCCACCAACTCCACATTCTCAGGCAACTTCAGCGCCACAGCTGTTTTCAGGTAGCCCTCAATGCAAAGGCTCTAGACGCAAATATTGGTGTGAGAGCTAATTCAATCAAGGAAACACTGCATGTTGGTGAAGGGCATATTGAAGAAGGATCAGCCGAGTGGTTCTTGTGGGAGAACAACTCCATTTGGCTCACTAACTTCACACACCATCAGGCTTCCAAGCAGCTCTCAAGGAAACTCAGTTTTCACACTCTATGCTTAGTGCCCTTTGAGTACCTAGGACTGAAATAAACCTGGTAGAGCATCCCACACAAACGAATGCTCCACATGCGGGTTTCACATGCCACCAACTCCACATTCTCAGGCAACTTCAGCGCCACAGCTGTTTTCAGGTAGCCCTCAATGCAAAGGCTCTAGACGCAAATATTGGTGTGAGAGCTAATTCAATCAAGGAAACACTGCATGTTGGTGAAGGGCATATTGAAGAAGGATCAGCCGAGTGGTTCTTGTGGGAGAACAACTCCATTTGGCTCACTAACTTCACACACCATCAGGCTTCCAAGCAGCTCTCAAGGAAACTCAGTTTTCACACGCTAGGCTTAGTGCCCTTTGAGTGCATTATCTAGGGATGAACCTGGTAGAGCATCCCACACAAACGAATGCTCCACATGCGGGTTTCACATGCCACCAACTCCACATTCTCAGGCAACTTCAGCGCCACAGCTGTTTTCAGGTAGCCCTCAATGCAAAGGCTCTAGACGCAAATATTGGTGTGAGAGCTAATTCAATCAAGGAAACACTGCATGTTGGTGAAGGGCATATTGAAGAAGGATCAGCCGAGTGGTTCTTGTGGGAGAACAACTCCATTTGGCTCACTAACTTCACACACCATCAGGCTTCCAAGCAGCTCTCAAGGAAACTCAGTTTTCACACTCTATGCTTAGTGCCCTTTGAGTGCATTATCTAGGAATGAACCTGGTAGAGCATCCCACACAAACGAATGCTCCACATGCGGGTTTCACATGCCACCAACTCCACATTCACAGGCAACTTCAGCGCCACAGCCGTTTTCAGATAGCCCTCAATGCAAAGGCTCTAGACGCAAATATTGGTGTGAGAGCTAATTCAATCAAGGAAACACTGCATGTTGGTGAAGGGCATATTGAAGAAGGATCAGCCGAGTGGTTCTTGTGGGAGAACAACTCCATTTGGCTCACTAACTTCACACACCATCAGGCTTCCAAGCAGCTCTCAAGGAAACTCAGTTTTCACACGCTAGGCTTAGTGCCCTTTGAGTGCATTATCTAGGGATGAACCTGGTAGAGCATCCCACACAAACGAATGCTATACATGCGGGTTTCACATGCCACCAACTCCACATTCTCAGGCAACTTCAGCGCCACAGCTGTTTTCAGGTAGCCCTCAATGCAAAGGCTCTAGACGCAAATATTGGTGTGAGAGCTAATTCAATCAAGGAAACACTGCATGTTGGTGAAGGGCATATTGAAGAAGGATCAGCCGAGTGGTTCTTGTGGGAGAACAACTCCATTTGGCTCACTAACTTCACACACCATCAGGCTTCCAAGCAGCTCTCAAGGAAACTCAGTTTTCACACTCTATGCTTAGTGCCCTTTGAGTGCATTATCTAGGAATGAACCTGGTAGAGCATCCCACACAAACGAATGCTCCACATGCGGGTTTCACATGCCACCAACTCCACATTCAGAGGCAACTTCAGCGCCACAGCCGTTTTCAGATAGCCCTCAATGCAAAGGCTCTAGACGCAAATATTGGTGTGAGAGCTAATTCAATCAAGGAAACACTGCATGTTGGTGAAGGGCATATTGAAGAAGGATCAGCCGAGTGGTTCTTGTGGGAGAACAACTCCATTTGGCTCACTAACTTCACACACCATCAGGCTTCCAAGCAGCTCTCAAGAAAACTCAGTTTTCACACGCTAGGCTTAGTGCCCTTCGAGTGCATTATCTAGGAATGAACCTGGTAGAGCATCCCACACAAACGAATGCTCCACATGCGGGTTTCACATGCCACCAACTCCACATTCACAAGGCAACTTCAGCGCCACAGCCGTTTTCAGATAGCCCTCAATGCAAAGGCTCTAGACGCAAATATTGGTGTGAGAGCTAATTCAATCAAGGAAACACTGCATGTTGGTGAAGGGCATATTGAAGAAGGATCAGCCGAGTGGTTCTTGTGGGAGAACAACTCCATTTGGCTCACTAACTTCACACACCATCAGGCTTCCAAGCAGCTCTCAAGGAAACTCAGTTTTCACACTCTATGCTTAGTGCCCTTTGAGTACCTAGGACTGAAATGAACCTGGTAGAGCATCCCACACAAACGAATGCTCCACATGCGGGTTTCACATGCCACCAACTCCACATTCTCAGGCAACTTCAGCGCCACAGCTGTTTTCAGGTAGCCCTCAATGCAAAGGCTCTAGACGCAAATATTGGTGTGAGAGCTAATTCAATCAAGGAAACACTGCATGTTGGTGAAGGGCATATTGAAGAAGGATCAGCCGAGTGGTTCTTGTGGGAGAACAACTCCATTTGGCTCACTAACTTCACACACCATCAGGCTTCCAAGCAGCTCTCAAGGAAACTCAGTTTTCACACTCTAGGCTTAGTGCCCTTTGAGTGCATTATCTAGGGATGAACCTGGTAGAGCATCCCACACAAACGAATGCTCCACATGCGGGTTTCACATGCCACCAACTCCACATTCTCAGGCAACTTCAGCGCCACAGCTGTTTTCAGGTAGCCCTCAATGCAAAGGCTCTAGACGCAAATATTGGTGTGAGAGCTAATTCAATCAAGGAAACACTGCATGTTGGTGAAGGGCATATTGAAGAAGGATCAGCCGAGTGGTTCTTGTGGGAGAACAACTCCATTTGGCTCACTAACTTCACACACCATCAGGCTTCCAAGCAGCTCTCAAGGAAACTCAGTTTTCACACTCTATGCTTAGTGCCCTTTGAGTGCATTATCTAGGAATGAACCTGGTAGAGCATCCCACACAAACGAATGCTCCACATGCGGGTTTCACATGCCACCAACTCCACATTCACAGGCAACTTCAGCGCCACAGCCGTTTTCAGATAGCCCTCAATGCAAAGGCTCTAGACGCAAATATTGGTGTGAGAGCTAATTCAATCAAGGAAACACTGCATGTTGGTGAAGGGCATATTGAAGAAGGATCAGCCGAGTGGTTCTTGTGGGAGAACAACTCCATTTGGCTCACTAACTTCACACACCATCAGGCTTCCAAGCAGCTCTCAAGGAAACTCAGTTTTCACACGCTAGGCTTAGTGCCCTTTGAGTGCATTATCTAGGAATGAACCTGGTAGAGCATCCCACACAAACGAATGCTCCACATGCGGGTTTCACATGCCACCAACTCCACATTCAAGGCAACTTCAGCGCCACAGCCGTTTTCAGATAGCCCTCAATGCAAAGGCTCTAGACGCAAATATTGGTGTGAGAGCTAATTCAATCAAGGAAACACTGCATGTTGGTGAAGGGCATATTGAAGAAGGATCAGCCGAGTGGTTCTTGTGGGAGAACAACTCCATTTGGCTCACTAACTTCACACACCATCAGGCTTCCAAGCAGCTCTCAAGGAAACTCAGTTTTCACACTCTATGCTTAGTGCCCTTTGAGTACCTAGGACTGAAATGAACCTGGTAGAGCATCCCACACAAACGAATGCTCCACATGCGGGTTTCACATGCCACCAACTCCACATTCTCAGGCAACTTCAGCGCCACAGCTGTTTTCAGGTAGCCCTCAATGCAAAGGCTCTAGACGCAAATATTGGTGTGAGAGCTAATTCAATCAAGGAAACACTGCATGTTGGTGAAGGGCATATTGAAGAAGGATCAGCCGAGTGGTTCTTGTGGGAGAACAACTCCATTTGGCTCACTAACTTCACACACCATCAGGCTTCCAAGCAGCTCTCAAGGAAACTCAGTTTTCACACTCTAGGCTTAGTGCCCTTTGAGTGCATTATCTAGGGATGAACCTGGTAGAGCATCCCACACAAACGAATGCTCCACATGCGGGTTTCACATGCCACCAACTCCACATTCTCAGGCAACTTCAGCGCCACAGCTGTTTTCAGGTAGCCCTCAATGCAAAGGCTCTAGACGCAAATATTGGTGTGAGAGCTAATTCAATCAAGGAAACACTGCATGTTGGTGAAGGGCATATTGAAGAAGGATCAGCCGAGTGGTTCTTGTGGGAGAACAACTCCATTTGGCTCACTAACTTCACACACCATCAGGCTTCCAAGCAGCTCTCAAGGAAACTCAGTTTTCACACGCTAGGCTTAGTGCCCTTTGAGTGCATTATCTAGGAATGAACCTGGTAGAGCATCCCACACAAACGAATGCTCCACATGCGGGTTTCACATGCCACCAACTCCACATTCACAGGCAACTTCAGCGCCACAGCCGTTTTCAGATAGCCCTCAATGCAAAAGCTCTAGACGCAAATATTGGTGTGAGAGCTAATTCAATCAAGGAAACACTGCATGTTGGTGAAGGGCATATTGAAGAAGGATCAGCCGAGTGGTTCTTGTGGGAGAACAACTCCATTTGGCTCACTAACTTCACACACCATCAGGCTTCCAAGCAGCTCTCAAGGAAACTCAGTTTTCACACGCTAGGCTTAGTGCCCTTCGAGTGCATTATCTAGGAATGAACCTGGTAGAGCATCCCACACAAACGAATGCTCCACATGCGGGTTTCACATGCCACCAACTCCACATTCAAGGCAACTTCAGCGCCACAGCCGTTTTCAGATAGCCCTCAATGCAAAGGCTCTAGACGCAAATATTGGTGTGAGAGCTAATTCAATCAAGGAAACACTGCATGTTGGTGAAGGGCATATTGAAGAAGGATCAGCCGAGTGGTTCTTGTGGGAGAACAACTCCATTTGGCTCACTAACTTCACACACCATCAGGCTTCCAAGCAGCTCTCAAGGAAACTCAGTTTTCACACTCTATGCTTAGTGCCCTTTGAGTACCTAGGACTGAAATGAACCTGGTAGAGCATCCCACACAAACGAATGCTCCACATGCGGGTTTCACATGCCACCAACTCCACATTCTCAGGCAACTTCAGCGCCACAGCTGTTTTCAGGTAGCCCTCAATGCAAAGGCTCTAGACGCAAATATTGGTGTGAGAGCTAATTCAATCAAGGAAACACTGCATGTTGGTGAAGGGCATATTGAAGAAGGATCAGCCGAGTGGTTCTTGTGGGAGAACAACTCCATTTGGCTCACTAACTTCACACACCATCAGGCTTCCAAGCAGCTCTCAAGGAAACTCAGTTTTCACACTCTATGCTTAGTGCCCTTTGAGTGCATTATCTAGGGATGAACCTGGTAGAGCATCCCACACAAACGAATGCTCCACATCGAGTTTCACATGCCACCAACTCCACATTGACAGGCAACTTCAGCGCCACAACCATTTTCAGATAGCCCTCAATGCGAAGGCTCTAGACGCAAATATTGGTGTGAGAGCTAATTCAATCAAGGAAACACTGCATGGTGTTGGGGGGTGAAGGGCATATTGAAGAAGGATCAGCCGAGTGGTTCTTATGGGAGAACAACTCCATTTGGCTCACTAACTTCACACACCATCAGGCTTCCAAGCAGCTCTCAAGGAAACTCAGTTTTCACACTCTATGCTTAGTGCCCTTTGAGTGCATTATCTAGGGATGAACCTGGTAGAGCATCCCACACAAACGAATGCTCCACATCGAGTTTCACATGCCACCAACTCCACATTGACAGGCAACTTCAGCGCCACAGCTGTTTTCAGGTAGCCCTCAATGTGAAGGCTCTAGACGCAAATATTGGTGTGAGAGCTAATTCAATCAAGGAAACACTGCATGTTGGTGAAGGGCATATTGAAGAAGGATCAGCCAAGTGGTTCTTATGGGAGAACAACTCCATTTGGCTCACTAACTTCACACACCATCAGGCTTCCAAGCAGCTCTCAAGGAAACTCAGTTTTCACACTCTATGCTTAGTGCCCTTTGAGTGCATTATCTAGGAATGAACCTGGTAGAGCATCCCACACAAACGAATGCTCCACATGCGGGTTTCACATGCCACCAACTCCACATTCACAGGCAACTTCAGCGCCACAGCCGTTTTCAGATAGCCCTCAATGCAAAGGTTCTAGACGCAAATATTGGTGTGAGAGCTAATTCAATCAAGGAAACACTGCATGTTGGTGAAGGGCATATTGAAGAAGGATCAGCCGAGTGGTTCTTGTGGGAGAACAACTCCATTTGGCTCACTAACTTCACACACCATCAGGCTTCCAAGCAGCTCAAAGGAAACTCAGTTTTCACACTCTATGCTTAGTGCCCTTTGAGTGCATTATCTAGGGATGAACCTGGTAGAGCATCCACACAAACGAATGCTCCACATGCGGGTTTCACATGCCACCAACTCCACATTGACAGGCAACTTCAGCGCCACAGCCGTTTTCAGATAGCCCTCAATGCAAAGGCTCTAGACGCAAATATTGGTGTGAGAGCTAATTCAATCAAGGAAACACTGCATGTTGGTGAAGGGCATATTGAAGAAGGATCAGCCGAGTGGTTCTTGTGGGAGAACAACTCCATTTGGCTCACTAACTTCACACACCATCAGGCTTCCAAGCAGCTCTCAAGGAAACTCAGTTTTCACACGCTAGGCTTAGTGCCCTTCGAGTGCATTATCTAGGAATGAACCTGGTAGAGCATCCCACACAAACGAATGCTCCACATGCGGGTTTCACATGCCACCAACTCCACATTCAAGGCAACTTCAGCGCCACAGCCGTTTTCAGATAGCCCTCAATGCAAAGGCTCTAGACGCAAATATTGGTGTGAGAGCTAATTCAATCAAGGAAACACTGCATGTTGGTGAAGGGCATATTGAAGAAGGATCAGCCGAGTGGTTCTTGTGGGAGAACAACTCCATTTGGCTCACTAACTTCACACACCATCAGGCTTCCAAGCAGCTCTCAAGGAAACTCAGTTTTCACACTCTATGCTTAGTGCCCTTTGAGTACCTAGGACTGAAATGAACCTGGTAGAGCATCCCACACAAACGAATGCTCCACATGCGGGTTTCACATGCCACCAACTCCACATTCTCAGGCAACTTCAGCGCCACAGCTGTTTTCAGGTAGCCCTCAATGCAAAGGCTCTAGACGCAAATATTGGTGTGAGAGCTAATTCAATCAAGGAAACACTGCATGTTGGTGAAGGGCATATTGAAGAAGGATCAGCCGAGTGGTTCTTGTGGGAGAACAACTCCATTTGGCTCACTAACTTCACACACCATCAGGCTTCCAAGCAGCTCTCAAGGAAACTCAGTTTTCACACTCTAGGCTTAGTGCCCTTTGAGTGCATTATCTAGGGATGAACCTGGTAGAGCATCCCACACAAACGAATGCTCCACATGCGGGTTTCACATGCCACCAACTCCACATTCTCAGGCAACTTCAGCGCCACAGCTGTTTTCAGGTAGCCCTCAATGCAAAGGCTCTAGACGCAAATATTGGTGTGAGAGCTAATTCAATCAAGGAAACACTGCATGTTGGTGAAGGGCATATTGAAGATGGATCAGCCGAGTGGTTCTTGTGGGAGAACAACTCCATTTGGCTCACTAACTTCACACACCATCAGGCTTCCAAGCAGCTCTCAAGGAAACTCAGTTTTCACACGCTAGGCTTAGTGCCCTTCGAGTGCATTATCTAGGAATGAACCTGGTAGAGCATCCCACACAAACGAATGCTCCACATGCGGGTTTCACATGCCACCAACTCCACATTCAAGGCAACTTCAGCGCCACAGCCGTTTTCAGATAGCCCTCAATGCAAAGGCTCTAGACGCAAATATTGGTGTGAGAGCTAATTCAATCAAGGAAACACTGCATGTTGGTGAAGGGCATATTGAAGAAGGATCAGCCGAGTGGTTCTTGTGGGAGAACAACTCCATTTGGCTCACTAACTTCACACACCATCAGGCTTCCAAGCAGCTCTCAAGGAAACTCAGTTTTCACACTCTATGCTTAGTGCCCTTTGAGTACCTAGGACTGAAATGAACCTGGTAGAGCATCCCACACAAACGAATGCTCCACATGCGGGTTTCACATGCCACCAACTCCACATTCTCAGGCAACTTCAGCGCCACAGCTGTTTTCAGGTAGCCCTCAATGCAAAGGCTCTAGACGCAAATATTGGTGTGAGAGCTAATTCAATCAAGGAAACACTGCATGTTGGTGAAGGGCATATTGAAGAAGGATCAGCCGAGTGGTTCTTGTGGGAGAACAACTCCATTTGGCTCACTAACTTCACACACCATCAGGCTTCCAAGCAGCTCTCAAGGAAACTCAGTTTTCACACTCTATGCTTAGTGCCCTTTGAGTGCATTATCTAGGGATGAACCTGGTAGAGCATCCCACACAAACGAATGCTCCACATCGAGTTTCACATGCCACCAACTCCACATTGACAGGCAACTTCAGCGCCACAACCATTTTCAGATAGCCCTCAATGCGAAGGCTCTAGATGCAAATATTGGTGTGAGAGCTAATTCAATCAAGGAAACACTGCATGTTGGTGAAGGGCATATTGAAGAAGGATCAGCCAAGTGGTTCTTATGGAGAACAACTCCATTTGGCTCACTAACTTCACACACCATCAGGCTTCCAAGCAGCTCTCAAGGAAACTCAGTTTTCACACTCTATGCTTAGTGCCCTTTGAGTGCATTATCTAGGGATGAACCTGGTAGAGCATCCCACACAAACGAATGCTCCACATCGAGTTTCACATGCCACCAACTCCACATTGACAGGCAACTTCAGCGCCACAGCTGTTTTCAGGTAGCCCTCAATGCGAAGGCTCTAGACGCAAATATTGGTGTGAGAGCTAATTCAATCAAGGAAACACTGCATGTTGGTGAAGGGCATATTGAAGAAGGATCAGCCAAGTGGTTCTTATGGGAGAACAACTCCATTTGGCTCACTAACTTCACACACCATCAGGCTTCCAAGCAGCTCTCAAGGAAACTCAGTTTTCACACTCTAGGCTTAGTGCCCTTTGAGTGCATTATCTAGGAATGAACCTGGTAGAGCATCCCACACAAACGAATGCTCCACATGCGGGTTTCACATGCCACCAACTCCACATTCACAGGCAACTTCAGCGCCACAGCCGTTTTCAGATAGCCCTCAATGCAAAGGTTCTAGACGCAAATATTGGTGTGAGAGCTAATTCAATCAAGGAAACACTGCATGTTGGTGAAGGGCATATTGAAGAAGGATCAGCCGAGTGGTTCTTGTGGGAGAACAACTCCATTTGGCTCACTAACTTCACACACCATCAGGCTTCCAAGCAGCTCAAAGGAAACTCAGTTTTCACACTCTATGCTTAGTGCCCTTTGAGTGCATTATCTAGGGATGAACCTGGTAGAGCATCCCACACAAACGAATGCTCCACATGCGGGTTTCACATGCCACCAACTCCACATTCACAGGCAACTTCAGCGCCACAGCCGTTTTCAGATAGCCCTCAATGCAAAGGCTCTAGACGCAAATATTGGTGTGAGAGCTAATTCAATCAAGGAAACACTGCATGTTGGTGAAGGGCATATTGAAGAAGGATCAGCCGAGTGGTTCTTGTGGGAGAACAACTCCATTTGGCTCACTAACTTCACACACCATCAGGCTTCCAAGCAGCTCTCAAGGAAACTCAGTTTTCACACGCTAGGCTTAGTGCCCTTCGAGTGCATTATCTAGGAATGAACCTGGTAGAGCATCCCACACAAACGAATGCTCCACATGCGGGTTTCACATGCCACCAACTCCACATTCAAGGCAACTTCAGCGCCACAGCCGTTTTCAGATAGCCCTCAATGCAAAGGCTCTAGACGCAAATATTGGTGTGAGAGCTAATTCAATCAAGGAAACACTGCATGTTGGTGAAGGGCATATTGAAGAAGGATCAGCCGAGTGGTTCTTGTGGGAGAACAACTCCATTTGGCTCACTAACTTCACACACCATCAGGCTTCCAAGCAGCTCTCAAGGAAACTCAGTTTTCACACGCTAGGCTTAGTGCCCTTTGAGTAACTGAAATGAACCTGGTAGAGCATCCCACACAAACGAATGCTCCACATGCGGGTTTCACATGCCACCAACTCCACATTCTCAGGCAACTTCAGCGCCACAGCTGTTTTCAGGTAGCCCTCAATGCAAAGGCTCTAGACGCAAATATTGGTGTGAGAGCTAATTCAATCAAGGAAACACTGCATGTTGGTGAAGGGCATATTGAAGAAGGATCAGCCGAGTGGTTCTTGTGGGAGAACAACTCCATTTGGCTCACTAACTTCACACACCATCAGGCTTCCAAGCAGCTCTCAAGGAAACTCAGTTTTCACACTCTATGCTTAGTGCCCTTTGAGTGCATTATCTAGGGATGAACCTGTTAGAGCATCCCACACAATCGAAAGCTCCACATCGAGTTTCACATGCCACCAACTCCACATTGACAGGCAACTTCAGCGCCACAACCATTTTCAGATAGCCCTCAATGCGAAGGCTCTAGACGCAAATATTGGTGTGAGAGCTAATTCAATCAAGGAAACACTGCATGTTGGTGAAGGGCATATTGAAGAAGGATCAGCCAAGTGGTTCTTATGGGAGAACAACTCCATTTGGCTCACTAACTTCACACACCATCAGGCTTCCAAGCAGCTCTCAAGGAAACTCAGTTTTCACACTCTATGCTTAGTGCCCTTTGAGTGCATTATCTAGGAATGAACCTGGTAGAGCATCCCACACAAACGAATGCTCCACATGCGGGTTTCACATGCCACCAACTCCACATTGACAGGCAACTTCAGCGCCACAGCTGTTTTCAGGTAGCCCTCAATGCGAAGGCTCTAGACGCAAATATTGGTGTGAGAGCTAATTCAATCAAGGAAACACTGCATGTTGGTGAAGGGCATATTGAAGAAGGATCAGCCAAGTGGTTCTTATGGGAGAACAACTCCATTTGGCTCACTAACTTCACACACCATCAGGCTTCCAAGCAGCTCTCAAGGAAACTCAGTTTTCACACTCTATGCTTAGTGCCCTTTGAGTGCATTATCTAGGAATGAACCTGGTAGAGCATCCCACACAAACGAATGCTCCACATGCGGGTTTCACATGCCACCAACTCCACATTCACAGGCAACTTCAGCGCCACAGCCGTTTTCAGATAGCCCTCAATGCAAAGGTTCTAGACGCAAATATTGGTGTGAGAGCTAATTCAATCAAGGAGACAGTGCATGTTGGTGAAGGGCATATTGAAGAAGGATCAGCCGAGTGGTTCTTGTGGGAGAACAACTCCATTTGGGCTCACTAACTTCACACACCATCAGGCTTCCAAGCAGCTCAAAGGAAACTCAGTTTTCACACTCTATGCTTAGTGCCCTTTGAGTGCATTATCTAGGGATGAACCTGGTAGAGCATCCCACACAAACGAATGCTCCACATGCGGGTTTCACATGCCACCAACTCCACATTCACAGGCAACTTCAGCGCCACAGCCGTTTTCAGATAGCCCTCAATGCAAAGGCTCTAGACGCAAATATTGGTGTGAGAGCTAATTCAATCAAGGAAACACTGCATGTTGGTGAAGGGCATATTGAAGAAGGATCAGCCGAGTGGTTCTTGTGGGAGAACAACTCCATTTGGCTCACTAACTTCACACACCATCAGGCTTCCAAGCAGCTCTCAAGGAAACTCAGTTTTCACACGCTAGGCTTAGTGCCCTTTGAGTGCATTATCTAGGAATGAACCTGGTAGAGCATCCCACACAAACGAATGCTCCACATGCGGGTTTCACATGCCACCAACTCCACATTCAAGGCAACTTCAGCGCCACAGCCGTTTTCAGATAGCCCTCAATGCAAAGGCTCTAGACGCAAATATTGGTGTGAGAGCTAATTCAATCAAGGAAACACTGCATGTTGGTGAAGGGCATATTGAAGAAGGATCAGCCGAGTGGTTCTTGTGGGAGAACAACTCCATTTGGCTCACTAACTTCACACACCATCAGGCTTCCAAGCAGCTCTCAAGGAAACTCAGTTTTCACACTCTATGCTTAGTGCCCTTTGAGTACCTAGGACTGAAATGAACCTGGTAGAGCATCCCACACAAACGAATGCTCCACATGCGGGTTTCACATGCCACCAACTCCACATTCTCAGGCAACTTCAGCGCCACAGCTGTTTTCAGGTAGCCCTCAATGCAAAGGCTCTAGACGCAAATATTGGTGTGAGAGCTAATTCAATCAAGGAAACACTGCATGTTGGTGAAGGGCATATTGAAGAAGGATCAGCCGAGTGGTTCTTGTGGGAGAACAACTCCATTTGGCTCACTAACTTCACACACCATCAGGCTTCCAAGCAGCTCTCAAGGAAACTCAGTTTTCACACTCTATGCTTAGTGCCCTTTGAGTGCATTATCTAGGGATGAACCTGGTAGAGCATCCCACACAAACGAATGCTCCACATCGAGTTTCACATGCCACCAACTCCACATTGACAGGCAACTTCAGCGCCACAACCATTTTCAGATAGCCCTCAATGCGAAGGCTCTAGACGCAAATATTGGTGTGAGAGCTAATTCAATCAAGGAAACACTGCATGTTGGTGAAGGGCATATTGAAGAAGGATCAGCCGCGTGGTTCTTATGGGAGAACAACTCCATTTGGCTCACTAACTTCGAACACCATCAGGCTTCCAAGCAGCTCAAAGGAAACTCAGTTTTCACACTCTATGCTTAGTGCCCTTTGAGTGCATTATCTAGGGATGAACCTGGTAGAGCATCCCACACAAACGAATGCTCCACATGCGGGTTTCACATGCCACCAACTCCACATTCACAGGCAACTTCAGCGCCACAGCCGTTTTCAGATAGCCCTCAATGCAAAGGCTCTAGACGCAAATATTGGTGTGAGAGCTAATTCAATCAAGGAAACACTGCATGTTGGTGAAGGGCATATTGAAGAAGGATCAGCCGAGTGGTTCTTGTGGGAGAACAACTCCATTTGGCTCACTAACTTCACACACCATCAGGCTTCCAAGCAGCTCTCAAGGAAACTCAGTTTTCACACTCTATGCTTAGTGCCCTTTGAGTGCATTATCTAGGGATGAACCTGGTAGAGCATCCCACACAAACGAATGCTCCACATGCGGGTTTCACATGCCACCAACTCCACATTCTCAGGCAACTTCAGCGCCACAGCCATTTTCAGATAGCCCTCAATGCAAAGGCTCTAGACGCAAATATTGGTGTGAGAGATAATTCAATCAAGGAAACACTGCATGTTGGTGAAGGGCATATTGAAGAAGGATCAGCCGAGTGGTTCTTGTGGGAGAACAACTCCATTTGGCTCACTAACTTCACACACCATCAGGCTTCCAAGCAGCTCTCAAGGAAACTCAGTTTTCACACGCTAGGCTTAGTGCCCTTTGAGTGCATTATCTAGGAATGAACCTGGTAGAGCATCCCACACAAACGAATGCTCCACATGCGGGTTTCACATGCCACCAACTCCACATTCACAGGCAACTTCAGCGCCACAGCCGTTTTCAGATAGCCCTCAATGCAAAGGCTCTAGACGCAAATATTGGTGTGAGAGCTAATTCAATCAAGGAAACACTGCATGTTGGTGAAGGGCATATTGAAGAAGGATCAGCCGAGTGGTTCTTGTGGGAGAACAACTCCATTTGGCTCACTAACTTCACACACCATCAGGCTTCCAAGCAGCTCTCAAGGAAACTCAGTTTTCACACTCTATGCTTAGTGCCCTTTGAGTGCATTATCTAGGGATGAACCTGGTAGAGCATCCCACACAAACGAATGCTCCACATCGAGTTTCACATGCCACCAACTCCACATTGACAGGCAACTTCAGCGCCACAACCATTTTCAGATAGCCCTCAATGCGAAGGCTCTAGATGCAAATATTGGTGTGAGAGCTAATTCAATCAAGGAAACACTGCATGTTGGTGAAGGGCATATTGAAGAAGGATCAGCCGAGTGGTTCTTATGGGAGAACAACTCCATTTGGCTCACTAACTTCACACACCATCAGGCTTCCAAGCAGCTCTCAAGGAAACTCAGTTTTCACACTCTATGCTTAGTGCCCTTTGAGTGCATTATCTAGGAATGAACCTGGTAGAGCATCCCACACAAACGAATGCTCCACATGCGGGTTTCACATGCCACCAACTCCACATTCACAGGCAACTTCAGCGCCACAGCCGTTTTCAGATAGCCCTCAATGCAAAGGTTCTAGACGCAAATATTGGTGTGAGAGCTAATTCAATCAAGGAAACACTGCATGTTGGTGAAGGGCATATTGAAGAAGGATCAGCCGAGTGGTTCTTGTGGGAGAACAACTCCATTTGGCTCACTAACTTCACACACCATCAGGCTTCCAAGCAGCTCTCAAGGAAACTCAGTTTTCACACTCTATGCTTAGTGCCCTTTGAGTGCATTATCTAGGAATGAACCTGGTAGAGCATCCCACACAAACGAATGCTCCACATGCGGGTTTCACATGCCACCAACTCCACATTGACAGGCAACTTCAGCGCCACAGCCATTTTCAGATAGCCCTCAATGCAAAGGCTCTAGACGCAAATATTGGTGTGAGAGCTAATTCAATCAAGGAAATACTGCATGTTGGTGAAGGGCATATTGAAGAAGGATCAGCCGAGTGGTTCTTGTGGGAGAACAACTCCATTTGGCTCACTAACTTCACACACCATCAGGCTTCCAAGCAGCTCTCAAGGAAACTCAGTTTTCACACTCTAGGCTTAGTGCCCTTTGAGTGCATTATCTAGGGATGAACCTGGTAGAGCATCCCACACAAACGAATGCTCCACATGCGGGTTTCACATGCCACCAACTCCACATTCTCAGGCAACTTCAGCGCCACAGCTGTTTTCAGGTAGCCCTCAATGCAAAGGCTCTAGACGCAAATATTGGTGTGAGAGCTAATTCAATCAAGGAAACACTGCATGTTGGTGAAGGGCATATTGAAGAAGGATCAGCCGAGTGGTTCTTGTGGGAGAACAACTCCATTTGGCTCACTAACTTCACACACCATCAGGCTTCCAAGCAGCTCTCAAGGAAACTCAGTTTTCACACTCTATGCTTAGTGCCCTTTGAGTGCATTATCTAGGAATGAACCTGGTAGAGCATCCCACACAAACGAATGCTCCACATGCGGGTTTCACATGCCACCAACTCCACATTCACAGGCAACTTCAGCGCCACAGCCGTTTTCAGATAGCCCTCAATGCAAAGGCTCTAGACGCAAATATTGGTGTGAGAGCTAATTCAATCAAGGAAACACTGCATGTTGGTGAAGGGCATATTGAAGAAGGATCAGCCGAGTGGTTCTTGTGGGAGAACAACTCCATTTGGCTCACTAACTTCACACACCATCAGGCTTCCAAGCAGCTCTCAAGGAAACTCAGTTTTCACACTCTATGCTTAGTGCCCTTTGAGTGCATTATCTAGGAATGAACCTGGTAGAGCATCCCACACAAACGAATGCTCCACATGCGGGTTTCACATGCCACCAACTCCACATTGACAGGCAACTTCAGCGCCACAGCTGTTTTCAGGTAGCCCTCAATGCGAAGGCTCTAGACGCAAATATTGGTGTGAGAGCTAATTCAATCAAGGAAACACTGCATGTTGGTGAAGGGCATATTGAAGAAGGATCAGCCAAGTGGTTCTTATGGGAGAACAACTCCATTTGGCTCACTAACTTCACACACCATCAGGCTTCCAAGCAGCTCTCAAGGAAACTCAGTTTTCACACTCTATGCTTAGTGCCCTTTGAGTGCATTATCTAGGAATGAACCTGGTAGAGCATCCCACACAAACGAATGCTCCACATGCGGGTTTCACATGCCACCAACTCCACATTGACAGGCAACTTCAGCGCCACAGCTGTTTTCAGGTAGCCCTCAATGCGAAGGCTCTAGACGCAAATATTGGTGTGAGAGCTAATTCAATCAAGGAAACACTGCATGTTGGTGAAGGGCATATTGAAGAAGGATCAGCCAAGTGGTTCTTATGGGAGAACAACTCCATTTGGCTCACTAACTTCACACACCATCAGGCTTCCAAGCAGCTCTCAAGGAAACTCAGTTTTCACACTCTATGCTTAGTGCCCTTTGAGTGCATTATCTAGGAATGAACCTGGTAGAGCATCCCACACAAACGAATGCTCCACATGCGGGTTTCACATGCCACCAACTCCACATTCACAGGCAACTTCAGCGCCACAGCCGTTTTCAGATAGCCCTCAATGCAAAGGTTCTAGACGCAAATATTGGTGTGAGAGCTAATTCAATCAAGGAGACAGTGCATGTTGGTGAAGGGCATATTGAAGAAGGATCAGCCGAGTGGTTCTTGTGGGAGAACAACTCCATTTGGCTCACTAACTTCACACACCATCAGGCTTCCAAGCAGCTCAAAGGAAACTCAGTTTTCACACTCTATGCTTAGTGCCCTTTGAGTGCATTATCTAGGGATGAACCTGGTAGAGCATCCCACACAAACGAATGCTCCACATGCGGGTTTCACATGCCACCAACTCCACATTCACAGGCAACTTCAGCGCCACAGCCGTTTTCAGATAGCCCTCAATGCAAAGGCTCTAGACGCAAATATTGGTGTGAGAGCTAATTCAATCAAGGAAACACTGCATGTTGGTGAAGGGCATATTGAAGAAGGATCAGCCGAGTGGTTCTTGTGGGAGAACAACTCCATTTGGCTCACTAACTTCACACACCATCAGGCTTCCAAGCAGCTCTCAAGGAAACTCAGTTTTCACACGCTAGGCTTAGTGCCCTTTGAGTGCATTATCTAGGAATGAACCTGGTAGAGCATCCCACACAAACGAATGCTCCACATGCGGGTTTCACATGCCACCAACTCCACATTCAAGGCAACTTCAGCGCCACAGCCGTTTTCAGATAGCCCTCAATGCAAAGGCTCTAGACGCAAATATTGGTGTGAGAGCTAATTCAATCAAGGAAACACTGCATGTTGGTGAAGGGCATATTGAAGAAGGATCAGCCGAGTGGTTCTTGTGGGAGAACAACTCCATTTGGCTCACTAACTTCACACACCATCAGGCTTCCAAGCAGCTCTCAAGGAAACTCAGTTTTCACACTCTATGCTTAGTGCCCTTTGAGTACCTAGGACTGAAATGAACCTGGTAGAGCATCCCACACAAACGAATGCTCCACATGCGGGTTTCACATGCCACCAACTCCACATTCTCAGGCAACTTCAGCGCCACAGCTGTTTTCAGGTAGCCCTCAATGCAAAGGCTCTAGACGCAAATATTGGTGTGAGAGCTAATTCAATCAAGGAAACACTGCATGTTGGTGAAGGGCATATTGAAGAAGGATCAGCCGAGTGGTTCTTGTGGGAGAACAACTCCATTTGGCTCACTAACTTCACACACCATCAGGCTTCCAAGCAGCTCTCAAGGAAACTCAGTTTTCACACTCTATGCTTAGTGCCCTTTGAGTGCATTATCTAGGGATGAACCTGGTAGAGCATCCCACACAAACGAATGCTCCACATCGAGTTTCACATGCCACCAACTCCACATTGACAGGCAACTTCAGCGCCACAACCATTTTCAGATAGCCCTCAATGCGAAGGCTCTAGACGCAAATATTGGTGTGAGAGCTAATTCAATCAAGGAAACACTGCATGTTGGTGAAGGGCATATTGAAGAAGGATCAGCCGCGTGGTTCTTATGGGAGAACAACTCCATTTGGCTCACTAACTTCGAACACCATCAGGCTTCCAAGCAGCTCTCAAGGAAACTCAGTTTTCACACTCTATGCTTAGTGCCCTTTGAGTGCATTATCTAGGGATGAACCTGGTAGAGCATCCCACACAAACGAATGCTCCACATGCGGGTTTCACATGCCACCAACTCCACATTCACAGGCAACTTCAGCGCCACAGCCGTTTTCAGATAGCCCTCAATGCAAAGGCTCTAGACGCAAATATTGGTGTGAGAGCTAATTCAATCAAGGAAACACTGCATGTTGGTGAAGGGCATATTGAAGAAGGATCAGCCGAGTGGTTCTTGTGGGAGAACAACTCCATTTGGCTCACTAACTTCACACACCATCAGGCTTCCAAGCAGCTCTCAAGGAAACTCAGTTTTCACACTCTATGCTTAGTGCCCTTTGAGTGCATTATC